>NC_057794.1:193679487-193775428 GCF_018294505.1 Triticum aestivum
GGCGAGGCGGCGTTGGGGCCGGCGGTTCGGCCGGTGGTGGCTGGCAGCTCAGGGGGTGCAGGTTGAAGATGAACTACAGGCCCTCACTAAACTACATGTCAAGTGCCTCTCTGCTACCATTGCATTCAGTTTCGACAGTAGCATTCAGATTCCACAGTAAATTTCAGTTTCGACAGTTAAGTTCAGAGTCAACAGTTTTTACCTTGTCTGTTGTAGTCAAGTGGTTTTTGGTGATGTTAATTTTACATCCATTTTACATCATCTATTGGAGATGCTATTAGAATCCCACTTGAGATTGACGATGTCTATCTTGTGCTGCTTCAGCCTTGACGTCTTACGGCTCACCGGGGCTGCTCCAACGACAGAACCATCCATCACAACAGAGTAGTGCCCTGAACACCGTCTACAGATTCCTCAGATCTTCCTCCACACCTCCGACAGCCACCTCGGCATGAACTGCTTCAGTGACCAACCCAATGATGCTGAGGTCGACATGGCTACCGCAAAGAGGTTGTACGCTTGTTGCATCACTTATTACTATACATTCACATCGATCCATTAGGGCTATTTTGGTTCAACGGAAAAACGTCGATCCACTGGTTGTTACCATCACTCTAAATTTATGCATGCTCTCCTTACATAATCTCACCATATTTTTTTCGTATGCATGTCAGATATTGTACACGGTCATGCTGAACATGTAGAGAAAAAAAGAAGAGTTTTGTGTGGCAATAGAATGTCATGCAGAAATCGCTCCATGGTGGGTTCAATGGCAAACCCTCCCCACCCCTCTCCAGATTGTAATCCAGAGGAAGATATCTGTTCTGAGGCGGATTCAGATGCCGCTGACCACTCCTATTTACCCCCCAAGGTGTTTGCTCTACCTTGGCATGATGATGTTAGTCATATCATGCATATGTTGCCTTGCAGTGCCTACTTTTGACATCATATATGTGATCTGCTTAGTTTAGACATGTTCTGTAATGCCACCTGTTTAGTTTCTATATCATATATGGGAATTATGCAGTCTCATGTCTTTTAGCCAGCCATAATATATGTGAAATGTGCAATGCCATCCTGTTTAACCAGGCATCATATATTTGAATGATATCTTGCCCATCCTTTTCTTCATTACATTTCCCTTTGTCGACAATGTTTGTACATTAAACTAATCTTCCTGTGAATCAGCCATTTGGGTGGGAGATGGAAAAATCTGGAGTGAAAACAAGGCCTTCAGAGAAGACAGTGCTACCTGTCGAAGCAGATCTCTTGTTGGGTCCCGATAGCTCCTCGAAGATGGATTCAGAGACAGATGACCAGTCCTATTCCCCCACTGAGGTGTATGCTCTAACTTGGTACGGTTATACTGCTCATATCATCCATACGGTGTCTTGCATTGTATAGTTTAGACATCATATACACAATATTCAACACCATGTTCTTAGTTCAGACATCATATCGAATGCCCTCTGTTTAGCATATAAATCACATATGTGAATTAAATGATGCGATCATGATTACTTAGATAACATGTAGGTGAATTATGTCATGCGATGTTGTTTAGTTATTCATCATATCTTTGAATAATGTTATGCTATGATATCCAGTTTAGATAGACATCATACATGTGAAATTATGTCATGCTATCCATTTTAGTTAAACAATATACATGTCAACTATTTCATGCCCTGTTTTTTCCACACTATCTATTGCATCTGTCTCTCATACAATTTCTGTACATTCAACTATGTTTCCTGTTTATCAGCCATTTGAATTGGAGTGGGTGATGCTAGTATCTAGCGGACCAAAAACACGGTCTTCAAATAAAACAGTGCTACCTCTTGGTGGAGATAGCACCCCGGTTGTACATGCACAAGAACCAGCCCTACCACACATAACCCAAACTCTCGCAGATTGTACCCCTACTGCGATGGACAGAGAAGCAGCTTCACCCAATCTAACCCCAACCCTAGCCAATAGTAACCCAGTTCCTGTTGACACAGCACCATCTCCACCACAGAGCTCCCAAACAAGAGCAGTTAGTAAGGCAGCTCTATTTCCCAAAGGGCCAGTACTATCACGGCGAACCCCAACTCCACCAGTTAGTACGCCTATTCCTGTGGAGGAAGCACAACCAGCTAGTCGTAGTTTAGCATCTATCACATTTGATGTTGTTAAATCGTATGTGCGTATGTTCCCATCTTGGAAATATTATACTGAAGATGAAGGAAAATGCCAGTTGCAGGTGTTTGTTCAGGAGTTATGTGTATGTAATGTTATTCATGGCAATTACTTTGCTTCGTTCCATACATCCTACCTCCATGATGGTTATAATACAACAAATTTTCCCATTTTTCTCTATAGAGAAGGACCGATTTGGAAACTCAGGATGAGGTAACCTGTGCTAATACCTCTGCTATCTTCAAGAATGCTTGGTGGCAGTATCAGAATTACCTGAAGAAAACGTACTTCACCGGCAAAGAAACTCATCAAATTCCCTTACGTTCTCCTAAGACACATTTACTGGATGATGACTGGGAACGCCTTGTTCTGTACTGGTCCCGAACAAAGAATGTGGTAAGGTCTATGAGCTCATTTTTATTTTTAAGTATTATATTCTTGCGTCTTACTGTACTCTGTTCATGTAGAACAAGTGCCTAAACCTGAAGAACAATTGTTCTAATTTAAGATTCCATTGCTATCACAGTTCAAAAAAGCGCTAGGCGTTAATTGTGCGTTTTGCCACCGCCTTGCGCTTTACTGACCAAAGCGCATGCTTATGCGCAGTTATGCACAGATTATGTGTAGTTATGCGCAATGCATTTTGCCAACGCCTAGAGCCTAGGCACGACTTTTTTAACTATGATTGTTTTGCTCTTGTATCACTGTATTTACTCATACAAACTTATTTTTAAATCGAAGGATCCAATCGAAACTCCAATGGCATAGCAGGTATGTTCACACATGTTTCTTTAACAGGTTTGCTCTTATCAATAGCTCTATTGATTTCAATTTCAATTGTGTATACAGTTGACTTTCATATCATGCACATTACTAGCATCACAACAGAGCCAATAGTGTTGTTGTACATGTAGACCCATGGTACCCATCTGAAATCTTGTTGTGCCGTGTAGTTTCCCACACTTTGTATTCTTTCACTGCTGCTTTGTCTTGAACGGATATGATTTGAACCGTGTCTCTATTTTAATTTGGCAAGACAATGTAGTGACCATAGGACATAGATATATGTTTGTTTGATGCTTTTATTATGTACTAGTACTTGGCAATAGAAGACTTGGTAGTTTAATCCTGTCCACCTTACTAATGAACTGGTTCACCGAAATGAGTTTCGTATACTAGTACATGCTAAACTTGTTATGTGTCTGCTTGTTTCTTCTTTTAGAATGCTGACAGAATATTGGGGAAGAGTGCCTTATTAAGCAATGGTAAAGGAAGTAATGCAGATAAGGTTCAGGATAGTGACACAACCTTGTTGGTCTCCAACAAAGCTGATAAAACAACTAAGGAAGATTATCTTGAAGACAGTGAGACAACCTCAAAGTCCTGTCTTGGTTTAGTGTTCGAGTTACTGGCCACTACCGCTTGCACAAGCTATTCAAACTCACTGTCTGAATCTGTTCGGTTTCTTGAGTCTCAACTACAAGCTGAAAGACATCGATCAGCTATGCTGCGACAAGAAGCGGAAGGACTGTGGAAGTCCCTGGAGCATTCAGATGCATACTTTTTGGTGCAACAGCAAGCATTGGAGGATTTTAGCGCCAAACAGGACAAAGCTAATCAGCTTGCTAAGCTTATTGACAGCATGGTGGATACCCAGGATAACGTTTCTTGAGCTCTTCTGAAGTTGTTTCAATTATGCTCTTGTTTTGCTGCCGCGTTTATTTGCATTGGTGGCCAATTTTGATGGCCAGTGTATGTAATGCGCTGCTTTGTTCCCTATATTTGCACTGGTGGCGAACTTTGATGCCCAGTGGATGTAATATGTGTAATAGTGGTAATAGGCTAGCGTTAATTGCTTGCTTATTTATTTCCTTATTGTCTTGTTTAGTTGTTTGCTTGTAGTCACTTCAGTTCTTTTTCTATTTTTTCTAGTGGCCACAATAGCCTATTTTTGGTAACTAGGCCAAAATAATCATGGCAACACACGGACTGTTGTAACCATGGGCCTCCTGCAGGCCGTATGATCCATGGGCCTTCGTCCGGCCGTAGGATCCATCGGCCTTCTATACGGGCCTTAGGGTCCATGGGCCTTGTATGGGTCGTAGGGTCCATGGGCCTTCCACGGGCCGTACGATCCATGGGCCTTCTACGGGCCGTACTATCCATGGGCCTCATATGGGCCGTAGGATCCATGGGCCTTCTACGGGGCGTATCATCATTTTGCCAATCATGGGCTATACTATTTGTGGACCATAACAGGCCGTTAATAGGTCGTATTTGATAACTCTATGAAAACAGCCCAACGGGTATTTTTTGACATGAAAATGGCCCAACGTATTAACGGCCCGCAAACAGGCCGACTGTAACGACGGGTTGAATTGAGCCCACAAGCAGAAAATGACAGTAACGGGCCGTGTGTAACCAAATGCTGCAAATGAGCCCAAGAATCAATGGGCCCCGAGAAGGCCGAAAGATAACTTGGGCTGGAAACGGCCCAATGGAATAACGGGTCGTTAATGGGTATAAAGTGATACAGGCCAGTTTCACCACGAGCCGTTAATGGGCCAAGAGTTACAAAGGTCCTCATATGGGCCGAAAGAAGTCATGGGCCACACATGGGCTGGAAGTTAAAACGGGCTGAATCATATTGGACGGCCCAGATGACGCTACTAGGCCTAATTCGGATAGGGCGTAACGGGCCCTGGGTTAGCGGGCTGTAAATGGGCTATATGCGAACAGGCCGTTAACAGGCTTTCCGTGGGCTGGCCCGCCACCTTTTGCCAAGTCAAACAGGCCAGCCTTTTCACAGGAATGGGCCTTTGTTGGGCCGTGCCACATGTCGCCGTATCATAGGCGCCTTCGATCCAATGAGCGGATGACATCTGTCCCAACGGTGACCGACACGTGTTTCCTCCAGCCAATGATGATTTTACACGTGGATAATCCCCATTGGTCGGGGCTGTTAATGGGTTATTGGATCCAAAACCCGACCCGATAGCTTAACGGCGTTTCGTTACGGTGGATGCCACGTGACGGTCACCCTTGACGAAAGCACTTCTATGACACGCGATTTATCGTCATGGAAGTGGACACTTCCATGGTGATAATTTTGGTAATGTCATGGAACACTTCTACGACAGCACAGGTATGACTATCTTGATTCTGTCATAAAATTGTCATGGATGTACATGCATGACAATAACGCGACCTACTGTGACAAACACGTATCATCATGGAAGTGTATTTTTTTGTAGTGAAGAAAGCCTCAAGCTACCTCTCCGTTCATAAAATAACCCTCGGGTATCTTAGGAAATTCAAATCTAGGAGAGCTAGATCTAATAGGTGTTTCATAGCTTTCAGTTTCAAAGACATCATTAGTTTCAGTAATTTCATCAATTTTGACATTCTCAATATCTTTGGCTCTAGCAATTTGTTCATCAAGAAATTCACCTAGTGGCACATTATCATCAAGAAAGGTACCAGCATCATCAATAGCATCATTCATAGCAAAAGTAGCATCATTAATAACTTGCAACATATCAGGAGCAATAGCATGTGGTGGGGTTGCAAGCTTACTCAAAACAGAAGGTGAATCAAGTACAGAGCTAGATGGCAGTACCTTACCCCCCCCTCCTCGTCTTAGAGGGAAAATCTTGGTTCTAGTATCTTTTAGAATCTTCATAGTGATCAGTAAATATAAATCCCAAGTGAGTCAACAAATATAGCTATGCTCCCCGGCAACGGTGCCAGAAAAAAGTCTTGGTAACCCACAAGTATAGAGGATCACAACAGTTTTTGAGGGTAGAGTATTCAACCCAAATTTATAGATTCGACACTAGGGGAGCCAAAGAATATTTTTAAGTATTAGTAGTTTAGTTGTCAATTCAACCACACCTAGAGATTAAATATCTATAGCAAAGTGATCAGTAGCATAGTAATATGATTGTTTGATAGTGATAGCAATAGTAGTAGCACTAACGGTAATAGTAACGGCAGTAGTGATAATTCGGTAACAGTTGTAACAACAGTAGTAGCAGCAGTAGTAACTTAGCAAGAACAATATGTGAAAAACTTGTAGTCATTGGATCGATGATTTTGTTGGATGATATTCATCATATATGAGTCATAACCTAGGGCGATACAAAACTAGCTCCAGTTCATAAATATAATGTAGGCATGTATTCGTAAATAGTCATACGTGCTTATGGAAAAGAACCTACATGACATCTTTTGTCCTACCCTCCCGTGGCAGCGAGGTCCCTAAGGAAACTAAGGGATATTAAGGCCTCCTTTTAATAGATAACTAGAACAAATCATTAACACATAGTGAATACATGAACTCCTAAAACTACGGTCATCACCGGAAAGTATCCCAATTTTTGTCACCTTCAGGTTTACGGATCATAACACATAATAGTTGCATATGACTTGCAAGATCGGATCAAGAACATAGATATAATGGTGAAAACATAAATGGTTCAGATCTGAAATCATGACACTCGGGCCCTACTATGAAGCATTAAGCATAGCAAAGTAATAGCAACATCAATCTCAAAACATAGTGGATACTAGGGATCAAGCCCTAACAACACTAACTAGATTACATGATGAATCTCATCCAACCAACCACCGTCCAGCAAGCCTATGAAGGAATACTCACTCCAGTGGTGAGCATCATGAAATTGGTGATGGAAGATGGTTGGTGATGACGAAGACCAAAGATCCCCCTCTCCGGAGCCCTGAACGGCCTCCGGATTTGGCCTCCCGATGAAGAACAAGAGGTGGCGGCCGCTCCCTATTGTAAAATGCAATGAAACTTCCTCTCCTATTTTTCTGGAAAATAGGATTTATAGCATCGGAATTAGGGTTAGTAGGGCGTCATGGTCCCCACCAACCACTAGGGCACGCTAGAGGGGGGTGGCGTGCCTTGGTGTCTTGTGGACTACTGGGGGCCCCGCCAGTGGGTCTTGATTCCAATATTTTTTATTCCAAAAAATATCTCCAAAAAGTTTCATCTAAATCCGAGAACTTTTATTTCTGCATGAAAACAACACCATGGTAGTTCTGCTGAAAAAAGCGTCAGTCCAGGTTAGTTTCATCCAAATCATGCAAATTAGAGTCCAAAACAAGAGAAAAAGCGTTAGGAAAAGTAGATACGATGGAGACGTATCAACTCCCCCAAGATTAACCCATTGCTTGTTCTCAAGCAATTCAGTTGGCAAACTGAGAGTGATATAGAAAAACTTTCATGAACTCTTTTGTTCTTGCTTACATATATACGCTTAAATAGCACCTAGGTTTTCAGCAAATATCATGACTAACCATGCAGGCAATAACTCTTAGAAATTATATGAGCTCATATCAATGGCATAAACAACTAGCGAGCAATAATAAAGTATTTCAAATGCCAACACTTTGTCAAAACAATCATAGTATAATATGACAACAGTGGTATCTTGCTAGCCCTTTCTGAGACCGCAAAACATAAATGTAGAGCACCCCCAAAGTTCAAGCTGCGACTAAACATTGTAATTGATGGTAGAAGAGATCAAGTCATGATGCATTCAACATTAACTATACACAATTCATGAGGATTACAACAATGCTCTCAGGTCTGGTGCTTGTTTGGGAAGGTGATGACTCAACATAAAAGTAAAATAACATAAAAAATAGATAGGCCCTTCTTAGAGGGAAGCAGCGATTTGCAGAGGTGCCAGAGCTCAAAGCTTAAATCAGAGATAAATATAGTTTTGGGAGGTATACCCTTCCTGTCAACTTTACGACCGATTTTTCAATATCTTCCATGCTAAACAAATCGGCGGCGGTTCCCAAGCGATAAACGTAAAGTTTACACCCCCTCCACCAACAAAAACAAGCCATGGCTAACCGAATCCACGGGTGCCTTCCATACCAACAACAGTCCTTGGGGATTTTTTTAAATTATTTGCAATTTTTTATTTTGGGACTGGGCATCCCTATTAGCGGCCCCTCTCATGCAAGGACAAGTGAATAAACACTCATCATGAGAATAACCCACTTAGCATGGAAGATACTGACCACCCCCTATCACTCGATGAGTGGTCCAGGCACACAAAACAGATGTTCATTTGAAATTTTAGAGGTGGCACATGCAAATTTACTTGGAATGTCAGGGTAATGCCGCATATAGGTAGATATAGTTGACTCATCTGGAATAACTTTGGTTTAACGGTTTTGATGCATAAGCAGTATTCCCGCTTAGTTCACGCGAAGGCTAGCAAATAGGTTGAGAAGCGATCGGCTAGAGAGAGAAAATGGTCATGAACATGCATTATGAACAATCAACATTGAATACTAGCATGAGTAGGATATAAACACCATGAACATAAATATGATGGAGGCTATGTTGGTTTTGATTCAACTACATGCATGAACATGTGCCAAGTCAAGCCACTTGAAACATTCAGAGGAGGATACCATATCAACATACCACATCACAATTATTTTAATGCATGTTGACACCCAAGATAAATCATTATCCACTCCTAGCTACTTAAACATGGCATGAGCAACTATAATCTCTAATTGTCATTGCAAACATGTTTAACAATAACATGCTAAATCATGGATACTGAGTTAAACATATTTTCAAAAACAAGTTGAGTTCATACCCGCTTTTCCCTACCACAGCCACTTCATCAAATATCATCATTATTGCCTTTCACTTGCCGACCGAATGATATGAAAATAATAATAGTGCAATAGTGTCGTGGACTAAGCTGTAATCTGCAACATTTTATTCAGAGGATAAGGCGAAATAATATGGGCTCTTCATTAGATCAACAATAATGCATATGAGATCCACTCAACATTTTCATCGTGGTCTTCTCAGTACGACTCAACAAAAGGAAAGAAAATAATTTCAGAGAAACACACTGAAATATTTTTGGAGTTTTTTTGGAGAAAGCACAATAAAGAAAAAAAGAAAAAAAAAGAAAAAAACTATTTACAAGGGAAAACTCCCAACAAACAAAACAAGAATTGAGAAATCTTTTTGGGGTTCCTTTTAATATTACAACTAAATTAAACTAGAAAGAAAAGCTAAAAAGAAGTAAGAAATATTTTTGGATTTTCTCAAAGTTTTTCGAACACAAGAAGAAAGCGAGAAAATAAATCTAGCATGGATAATACAATGAAAAAGTGTGAACACCGACAAATGCAATGGAATGTGTGAACATGAATTTAATGTCAGTGGAAATACGTACCCCCCCAAGCTTAGGCTTTTGGCCTAGCTTGGTAATCACCACCCGTAGCCTGGATAATAGTCAGAGTCATAGCTCACAGAGGCTCTTCATGCGCCATCATCAACTCATCGAGCTGTCTCGACCGCCGCATTGTACTCGCGAACCTCGCTCTCAAGAATGTAATATCTTCCTTTGCTACGATAATCAAAGAGAGCATGTGCAGGGAAAATAACATGCATAATGGGGTTTTTATTGAACATCAAGTTGTAGCTATAGTTAGTGGTTGTGGCCTTAATGAACTTATGGCACTTCATAGCCTCAAGTTCTAAGTATTAAGTAGGTAGAATGGGGTCGTTAGGCCAAGGTGGCACACCCATCTCCTTAGCTACACGGGAGGCATAAAATCCCACCATAAAAGTGGCAACTGTCAGTGCTGCATTTCAACCTTCGTGCAACGATCGCTCCAAGCTTATAATGTTTAATTCCTATCAGAGTAGTGTGTATGAGGCTCGGGTCAGGGGCACACAGTGTGCTGCTATCTTGTTTGCCCACGATGCATTTGTCATTGAAGAGTGCAAAGTAATGAATTGAAGGAAAATGTATGCTCTTTGTACTATCTTGTGTCACTCCCATATCCTCACCATAACAGAGACTAGCCAAAAATGACTCATACTTCGATTTTGGTGGTTCGCCTAGTGAACCCCAAGATGGAATCTTACATGCAACACGGAACACTGCTAGAGGCATAGTGAAAGCATTATCATAAAGGCTAAATGAATCTCTAGACTCACGAGGATGATATTTAAATTTCCTAGTGGACGGATTTGTGAGTTCGGGATGTTGGATGCACTTATCTACGATGAAGGGAGCGAGCTCGGTGTTGTGAACATACTGCTCAAACTCTTCCTTGATACGTGTACCAACCATGAGCTTTTCACACAACCATAGGCATGATTTGGTGTTGGCGTCTCGCATCGAGCTTGCACTTGGCTCAACATAGGATTGTCGTATCGAGCTCCTGCTTGATGATGCCTCCTAGGACCTCCTGCTCGAAGAGCTACTAAAGAGGTGCACTTTATTCGCGAACAATTTTCTAAAAACTTTGGGTCCAAAAATTTTGTCAACAAAACTTCACAAGATTGATAGCAACTACTCATATGGATGTCTAGACGCTATATTAAGCATTCAAACTACTTATAACTCTAAGAATTAAACATGCAAGCTCATCTACATAAGTACGAAGAGTAGCTAAATACTCAAAATATTAACCACTAGAATAAAACTAATTGGAACAATGGAAGAGTCACATATATACCAACTAGCAATCCCCCAAAACAGTTTCAAAAACGGAGCTTCGAGCAAAGAGATCGAAATCCGCGGGTTTGAGAGCAAGAACACGAGAGGGAGAGCTACAGTGATTTTTTTCTGGAGGTAGAAGATGACATGGTCTAAAGGGATAAGTGAGGGGGCCACATGGGCCCACTACCCACCAGGGCGCGCCTGGGGTAGCTGGCGTGCCCTGGTGTCTTGTGGGTACCAGGGGCACCCCTAGTGATGTTATTTGCACCAAAAAATCTTAAATATTTGGGGGAAAATCATGTTAAAATTTTAGGTCATTCCAAGCACTTTTATTTTTGACCACTTTTTTATCGCATGGGAAACTCAAAAAACAGGATGAACATGGCATTCTATTTTATTTAACTATGAAAAAGAGAAAACGGAAAGTTGAGACACAAGGTTGTGCTTACTAAATTCATCGACCACATGCCTCTTGAAAATAATCCATTAATAAGGTTGACCAAGTCTTATTAACAATCACTTTTGATTAGCATGAAGCCAATTTTTTTCTTAAAACACGAAGTTACCTCAACGGGAATACGCATATCCCCAACAATAAGTATTTCATATTTATTTTTAGTAGTAGGTAAGGGGATTTGAAAACTTCCAATAGTGAATGTCAAACATTTTCAATAACATTAATACGATTCACTTAAAATAGTTTCTTCAAAAAGTGCATCGTATGCTCATTACCATTGATATGAAAAGTGACTTTGCTTTTATTGCAATCAATAACAACACCTGCAGTATTCAAAAAGGGTCTACTAAGGATTATCGACATGTTGTCATCCTAGGGCATCTCAAGTATAACAAAGTTGGTTAAGATAGTAACATTTGCAGCAACAACAACAACGGGCACATCCTCACAAATACCGATAGGTATGGTAGTTGATTTATCAGCCATTGCAATGATATCTCAGTAGGTGTGAGTTTATTCAGATCAAGTCTTTTTTATAAAGATAAAGGCATAACACTAACACCAGCTCCTAAATCACATAAAGCAGTTTTGACATAAATTATTTTATTAGAGCACGGTATAGTAGGTATTCATGGATCTCCAAGTTTTTTAGGTACTCCATCCTTAAAAGAATAATTAGCAAGCATGGTGGATATTTTAGCTTCAGGTATTTTCCTTTTATTAGTAACAATTTCTTTCATATATTTAGCATAAGGGGCCATCTCTAAAATATCAGTCGGACGGATACGCAAAAAGACTGGCCTAAGCATTTCAACAAAGCGTTCAAATTATTCATTATATTTTTTTCTTAGATGGTTTAGGTGGAAAGGGAATGGGTTTCTAAATCCATGGTTCTCTTGCTTTACCATGTTTTCTAGCAACAAAGTCTCTTTTATCATATCGTTTATTTTTAGGTTGTCTGTTATCAAGATCAATAACAGGTTCAATCTCAACATCATTATCTGGTTCTTTTTCATTTCTGCTTGAGCATATTCATCAACATCATCATTTTCATTTTCATTATCACTAGGTGAATGTTCAATACCAGATTGAGTTTCAGCATCTAAGATAGAGACATCATTGTTATCTTCAGAAAGTTTTTCAATTTCAGGTTCACTAGAGGTTTTTCCTATTCGAGGGACTAGGTACATCAGAATTAATTCTTTGAGAGTCTTATTCAATCCTTTTAGGGTGTCCCATAGGATAAAGAGGTTCCTGGGTCATTCTACCTCCTCTAGTCATTACTCTAATAGCATGATCATTCATATTATTGTTCATTTCAGTAAGAAATTCTCTTTGAGATTTAGCAACTTGTTCTAACTGAGTTTGAACCATCAAGGCATGTTTTCCTACACCTCGAACATCATTAGTGATTCTAAATAACAAGTCACTCAAACAAGCAATCATATCAGAATTTTGTCTCAATTGTTTCGTAACATTTGCATTGAAGTTATCTTCCTTCATTACATAATTATCAAATTCATACATGCATCAACTAGGATGTTTATTATAAGGGGTGTCACCTTCATCAAAGTTTAATAAATAATTTAGCTCTACCACCTATTGTGGTGGTGTGTCAAGTCCATGTATCTCTTCAATAGGTGGTAATTCTAACATCTTCACCTTTAATACCTTTTCCTTCATACATTTCTTTACCTCTTGCATATCTTCAGGACTGAGAAATAAGATACGCCTCTTCTTCGGAGTGTGTTTAGGCAGTGGTTCATGAAGAGTTCAATCATCATAATTCTGCAGTATGTTATTCAATAATTCCTCGGCTTGTTCAACAGTTCGATCTTTCCCTTAAAACACAACTAACATAACTATCTAGGAAATCCCTGGAAGCATCGGTTAGTCCATTATAGAAGATATCAGGTGTTTCATTTTTCTTGAGAGGATGATCAGGCAAAGCATTAAGTAACTGGGGAAGCCTCCCCCATGCTTGTGGAAGATGGTCTCTTCTTCAATTTGCACAAAGTTAAATATTTCCTGTAAGGCATCTTGTTTCTTATGAAGCGGAAAATATTTTTTAGAGAAGCAATAAATCATATCCAGGGGATTACATACACAACCAGGAGTAAGAGTATTGTACCATATCTTAGCATCACCCTTTAATGAGAACTAAAATAACTTAAGAATATAATAGTAGCGAATTTTCTCATCATGAGAAAATAGGGAGGTTGTATCATTTAGTTTAGTAAGATGTGCCACAACAGTTTGAGTTTCATAGCCATGGAAAGGATCAGATTCTACCAAAGTAATTAACTCTGGCCGACAGAGAAGTCATAATCCATATTAGTAATAAAGATAGGTGAAGTAGCAAACTTAGGATCACATTTCATTCTAGCATTCACAGATTTTTCTTTCAACTAGCATAATAATTTCTTAAGATCTACTCTATCCTTACAAGCAAGAAAGTCTCTAGCTACCTCTCCATCCATAACATAACCCTCAGGTATCTTAGGCAATTCAAATCTAGGAGAGCTAGGTCTAATATGTGTTTCATAGCTTTCTGCTTCAAAGACTTCATCAGTTTTAGTAATTTCATCAGTTTTGGCATTCTCAATATCTTTAGCTCTAGCAATTTGTTAATCAAGAAATTCACCTAGTGGCATATTATCATCAAGCAGGGTACCATCATCATCAATAGCATCATTCATAGTAGAAGTAGCATCATCAATAACTTGTGACATATCAGGATCAATAGCATGTGGTGGGGTTGCAAGCTTACTCAAACAGAAGGTGAACCAAGTACAGAGCTAGATGGCAGTACCTTACCCCCTCCTCATCTTGGAGGGAAAAATATTAGTTCTAGTATCTTCCAGATTCTTCATAGTGATCAATAAATATAAATCCCAAGTGACCCAACAAACATAGCTATGCTCCCTGATGCAGCTTCAACTATGTCGGTATTTCCCCAAAGAGGAAGGGATGATGCAACACAGCTATGGTAGGTAATTCCCTCAGTGATGATACCAAGGTTATCGAACCAGTAGGAGAACCATGCAACACTGTGTAAATGGTACCTACACACAAAGAACAAATACTTGGAACCCGTCGTAAAAGAGGGGTTGTTAGTCCCTCCCGGGTAAAATGATAGATAAAATTGTAGTAGATTGGATAAATAGATCTCGAGGGAACGCGAGATAAAATAAATAAATAAAATTGCAGAAAGGTATTTTTGGGTTTTTGGATTAATAGATCTGAAAATAAAAGCGAATAAAAATAGATCTCGAAGGAAAATATGATAAAGAAGAGACCTGGGTGCCGTAGATTTCGGTAGTGGCTTCTCCCGGGAAAAATAGCATACGGTGGGTAAACAAATTACTGTTGGGCAATTGATAGAACTTTGAATAATCAAGACCATATCTAGGCAATCATCATTATATAGGGATCACGTCCAAGATTAGTGGACTAACTCTTGCCTTCATCTACTACTATTACGCCACACATCGACCGCTATCCAGCATGCATCTGGTGTATTAAGTTCATGGAAAAATGGAGTAATGCAATAAGAATGATGACATGGTGTAGACAAGATCTATTCATGTAGGAATAGACCCCATCTTGTTATCCTTAATAGAAATGATACATACGTGTCATTTCCCCTTTTGTCACTAGGATTGAGCACCATAAGATCGAACCCATCACAAAGCACCTCTTCCCATGCCAAGAAAAATCGATCTAGTCGGCGTAACTAAACCAAAGATTGAAGAAGAAATATGAGGCTATAAGTAAACATAAGAGATCAAAACTCAAATAAATTTCATGGATGAAATAGATTTGATCATAAACTCAAAGTTCATCGGATCCCAACGAACACACCACAAAAAGAGTTACGTCAAATAGATCTCCAAGAGACCATTCTACAGAGAATCAAAAGATAGAGAGGAAGCCATCTAGCTACTGCCTACGGAACCGTAGGTCTACATTGAACTACTCACGCATCATCGGAGAGGCACCATTGAGGATGATGAACCCCTCTATGATGGTGTCGTGATTGGATTTGTGGTTTCTGCACTTGCGGCGGCTGGCATTGTGTTTCGTCGACTCCCCTAGGGTTTTGGGAATAGTGGGGTATTCATAGAGCAAAGAGGTGGTGCGGGAGGTCACCGAGGTGGGCACGACCCACCATGGCACGCCTGGGCCACTAGGCGCGCCCAGGCAGGTTGTGCCTATTGGGAAACGTAGAATGCAATTTCAAAACAAATCCTATGATCACGCAAGATCTATCTAGGAGATGCATAGCAACGAGAGGGGGAGAGTGAGTCCACGTATCCTCGTAGACCGAAAGCGGAAGCATTAGGTTAACGCGGTTGATGTAGTCGAACGTCTTCACGATCCAACCGATCAAGCACTCAACGTATGACACCTCCAAGTTCAGCACACGTTCAGCTCGATGACGTCCCTCGAACTCTTGATCCAGCAAAGTGTCAAGGGAGAGTTTCGTCAGCACAGCGGCGTGGTGACGGTGATGGTGATGTGATCCGTGCAGGGCTTCGCCTAAGCACTACGACAATATGGCTGGAGGAGTAAACTGTGGAGGGGGGCACCGCACACGGCTAAGAGAACAATTGATGTGCTATGGGGTGCCCCCTGCCGTTGTATATAAAGCAAGAGGGGAGGGAGGCCGGCCTAAGGGGGCGCTCCATGGGGGGGAAACCGACTAGGACTCCTAGTCCAAGTCGCCCCCCTTCCTTCTTTCGGAGGGGAAAGGGGGAAGCAGAGGGACAGGGGGAAGGAAAGGGGTGCCGCGCCCCCTCCCCTTGTCCAATTCGGACTGCCCATGGGGGGCGCCACCCCTTGTGGGCTCCCCTCTCCCTCCCCTATGGCCCATGTTGGCCCATTACTTCCCCGGGGGGTTCCGGTAACCTCCCGGTACTCCGAAAAATACCCGAAACACTCCGAAACCATTCCGGTGTCCGAATACTATCGTCCAATATATCAATCTTTACCCCTCGAACACTTTAAGACTCCTCGTCATGTCTGTGATCTCATCCGATACTTCGAACAATCTTCGGTCACCAAAACACATAACTCATAATACAAATCGTCAACGAACGTTAAGCATGCGGACCCTACAGGTTCGAGAACTATGTAGACATGACCGAGACACATCTCTGATCAATAACTAAAAGCTGAACCTGGATGCTCATATTGGTTCCTACATATTGTATGAAGATCTTTATCGGTAAAACTGCAATGACAACATACGTCATTCCCTTTGTCATTGGTATGTTACTTGCCCGAGATTTGATCGTAGGTATCTTCATACCTAGTTCAATCGTGTTACCGGCAAGTCTCTTTACTCGTTCCGGAATGCATCATCCCGCAACTAACTCATTATTCACACTGCTCGCAAGGCTTATCGTGATGTGCATTACTGAGAGGGCCCAGAGACACCTCTCCGATACTCGGAGTGACAAATCCTAATCTCGATCTATGCCAACCCAACAAACACCTTCGGAGACACCTGTAGAGCATCTTTATGATCATCCAGTTTTGTTGTGACGTTTGATAGCACACAAGGTGTTCCTCCGTTATTCGGGAGTTGCGTAATCTCATAGTCAAAGGAATATGTATAAGTCATGAAGAAAGCAATAGCAATAAAACTTAACGATCATTATGTTAAGCTAACGGATGGGTCTTTTCCATCACATCATTCTCCTAATGATGGGATCCCATTCATCAAATGACAACACATGTCTATCGCCAGGAAACTTAACCATCTTTGATTAACGAGCAAGTCAAGTAGAGGCATACCAGGGACACTTCGTTTTGTCTATGTATTCACACATGTATCAAGTTTACGATCAATACAATTCTAGCATGAATAATAAACATTTATCATGATATAAGGAAATATAAATAGCAACTTTATTATTGCCTCTAGGGCATATTTCCTCCAATCTCCCACTTGCACTAGATTCAGTAATCTAGATTACACTGTAATGATTCTAACACCCATGGAGTCTTTTGGTGTTGATCATGTTTTTCTCGTGGAAGAGGATTAGTTAATGGGTCTGCAACATTCAGATCCGTATGTATTTTGCGAATCTCTATGTCTCCCTCTTTGACTTGATCGCGGATGGAGTTGAAGCGTCTCTTGATGTGTTTGGTTCTCTTGTGAAATCTGGATTCCTTTGCTAAGGCAATTGCTCCAGTATTGTCACAAAAGATTTTAGTTGGACCTGATGCACTAGCTATTACACCTAGATCAGATATGAACTCCTTCATCCAAGCTCCTTCATTTGCTTCTTCCAAAGCAGCGATGTACTCCGATTCACATGTAGATCCCGCCACGACGCTCTGCATGGTACTGCACCAACTGAAAACTCCACCATTCAATATAAACATGTATCCAGTTTGCGACTTAGAGTCATCTATCAGGTCAAAGCTAGCATCGACGTAAACATTTTCGACAAGCTCTTTGTCACCTCCATAAACGAGAAACATGTCCTTAGTCCTTTTCAGGTATTTTAGGATGTTCTTGACTGTTGTCCAGTGATCCACTCCTGGATTACTTTGGTACCTCCCTGCTAAACTTATAGCAAGGCACACATCCAGGTCTGGTACACAGCATTGCATACATGATAGAACCTATCACTACTAGGGAAAACCTTATACACAGAACATTAGCAGTAGCGCGGGCTAAAAACACACGCTGGTGCTAATTAGCAGCAGCGCGGTGTTTTAAACCGTGCTACAGATACAGTTATAGCAGTAGCGCACCCGAGTACAAAAGCGCTACTACTAAAATTCCCACGGCTTAGCCGACAGGCTACACATAGTAGTAGAGATCTACGTAGAACGGCGCTACCGCTACTTTTTTTGTAGCAGCGCGTTTACGAACAAAGGCGCTACTGCTAACGAAAATAAAATTAAATGGAAAGAAAAAAGAGAGAAGGAATAGCAGTAGCGCTTGTTAAGAAGCGCGCTATAGCTATCGTAGCAGCAGCGCACTTCCTAGAACGCGCTACTGCTACTTTTAACTTAACCGCGTGGTTCGTTCTTCCCCCACGGCCACTTCCCCCAAATCCCTACCCCTCCGCTGTCGCCGCCCTGCATCACCGTCGGCCGCCGTCGGCCGCCATGCGTGACCCGTTGCTCTCCTCACACCCTCGAAGCCGCCCCCGCCCCCGACCACGACCTTGACGCCGCTCCCGACCCCGACCTCGACGCCCCCCCTACATCGCCGCCCTCCACCGTGCGCCCGCCGCCCCGTCCCCGTCCCCGACCTCGATGCCGTGTGCCCCTCTCCCTAACTCCACCGGCGCCAGAGGTGAGCACGCCCTCCTCCTCCTCCTCCCCTACCTCTGCGTAGCTAGGGTTCTTAGTGTTAAATTTCAAAGTTCATCTAATTAGTTAGGGTTCATCAAATTAAATGCTAATTATGGCAGTAGTTGTTAAGTAGAATTAGTTCTAGAGTTCATCGAATTAGTTAGGGTTAAATTTTAGAGTTCATCAAATTAGTTAGGGTTAAATTCTAGAGTTCATCAAATTAGTTAGGGTTCATTAAATTTTAGAGTTCATCAAATTAGTTAGGGTTAAATTTTAGAGTTCATCAAATTAGTTAGGGTTCATTAAATTTTAGAGTTCATCAGTTAGGGTTAAATTTTAGAGTTCATCTAACTAGTTTTTTTACTGTTTTTAGTAAGTGTTTAATAGAATTAGTAAGAAAATTAATATAACTAGTTGAACTAGTTTATTTTTAGCAAAAACTAGTTTATTTTTATTCATAGTAAGTGCTTAATTGAACTAGTTGAGTTAATACAACTATTTTATTTTTAGTACAAAAATTAATAGAACTAGTTTACTTTTTTAGTTAAAGCAATTATTCCCGCATTGACGTCGACGATGCCAATCCCGCATCCTCGTCATCGAGTTGGCGGAGGACACCTGCGTCACCAGATGGGTCATGTCCGGCACTGGGCTCCGCCGGGGTGGTACTGGGAGGCGCTACCTACCGGGGGGCGCAGGTTGGTGAGGAGTCAGCCCGTCGTTGACCCGAACCTTCTTTGGTGGCGGTTGCGTGGGCCAGTGATGGTCTAGAGGCTTGAGGACCCCGCGGAGGTGGTGTGTTACCATGTCAGTGAGGAGGACGCGCACGTCCATTGCTACTTGTTTGCGTTAGAGCACAGGTTCTCCAACACCTGGCCGGTTCTCCAGGGATCTCACTGGAGCTATGATCTTGTGGTGGTTTCTTCTCTGTGGGTGTCCACCGCCCGCGCCGATACCCGTCTTGCCCTAGGGTTTTAGTTGTATTAGTGATGTTATATGTATGATACTATTCGGGATGTATTAGTGATAATATTCGATGATTTACGGACGCATGAGATGGTTTACTTTTGCTTATTGAATGCATGCTAATTTGAATACTTACTTATTTTACGATTTGGTTTTGCTTATTGAATGCTCATGTCAATATGAGTCCTATAAGATATTTTAAAGTGTATATCTTGTGTTGCTCAAATAGGACATGTGCTTGCCCAAGTGGCTAGTCATGTTTGCAAGTTACACCTTCGAGTGGCCTATGTTTTGCTGGAGTGTTGATTCATTTCCGTTCTGGCAAATTTCAGGCGCTCGATATGTCCTATTTTAGCAAAGGTCATGCCGGATTTTTTCGTGAATTTTGGCATGACTTGTGCCAGAATATGTAGGAAATATCGAGTGTCCCGGATTTGCATGTTGAGTATCCTGGTAGTTGTCTTCGATCGATTTTCATTAGTGTTTCAACTATGAACATAGGAAATGTCTGACAACGAAAACGATTTCGGTATTTGCATGAACTGCGAAGACGAGCGTGGCATGTGCGACGGAATCTTCCTAGATGATGCTAGGCGCTTCAGCATCAAGCTGGACGAGAACTTCGAAGTGGATGCAGTAAGTCACAATGGCAAGTATTTTTTCATAATTAAGCATGACATCTCCTTCATTTGCTTCAACTTATAATTTAATTTTTTTACTATTCTACTAGCGTATCCCCTGCCATGCAAGAGTTTTTGTTTTTGATAAGATAGGTTTCAGTCGTACTATGGAGGTAAAGAAAGTTTACTTGAAGATCGAGCATGGTTATATTTTCCATGCAAAATTATACAACGGAGATGACTACACCTATTTTGGATGCAAAACTTGGCGAGCACTATGCAAGACTTATGCATTTGAGCCTGATATGGTTATCACCTTTGATATTTGTCCGGAAGATGATATTGAAGGTAATACCGACATCTGGGTTGATGTGCAGACGCCTCCAGTTATACCATTATGTGAGTTTCTTAACCATATTTATGTCTTTGATATTATTTATTCAAAAATAGTTGACTACTAATTTCTATTGTCAGCTTATTTCCGTTCAAGCAAACATGACCAGCGCTTGGTAGACAGGACCTACTACTGTCCCAGGGCTGAACTAAACTGCGAGGAGCTAAGTCATTATGTTTCATGGCTTCAGGATCTTGATACTGTCAAGACAAATTTTCTTCCTGCACTTAGAAATGTTAGTACTGAAAACGTGCGACCAATAGTGTTCGTACTGAACTACGGTCACATCCATTTAAGAAAGATGGTAAGATTTTTACTATTTGTCCTCAGTTCGTCTTTTGCATACATTATTTTTAGGCTAAACTTCATTGCTAAGTATGTTACTATACGATGTTCTTCAACAGGGACTCCCGATGTACTTTGGTACCTCCCTACTAAACTTATAGCAAGGCACACATCAGGTCTGGTACACAACATTGCATACATGATAGAACCTATGGCTGAGGCATAGGGAATGACTTTCATTTTCTCTCTATCTTCTCTAGTGGTCGGGCATTGAGTCTGACTCAACTTCACACCTTGTAACACATGCAAGAACCCTTTCTTTGACTGATCCATTTTGAATTTCTTTAAAACTTTATCAAGGTATGTGCTTTGTCAATGTAACATCCCGATTTTTAGTTTGGATGTTAATCATTAGGTCATCATATGCATCCACGATTTTTGCATTTTTTGATTTGATCTATTTGGACATTTCGATCCTAGAGACCTTATGCAACTCAAGGACCATTTGAGAGAGTTGGAGGTTTTCATAAAATTCCATTTTTGAATTTTTCAAAATTGGTAATTTGGATCAAAATTAATTTTCCAATTATTTCAAAATAAAATAAATAATGAGAGAAGATAATATGACTTCTTCAAAAGAGTGAGGAAATAATGGAAACTTAATTTTGAATAAAAATATATTTTATTGGGATTTTATTTGAGATTTTTATTCAGTTAAATTAGGGAAAATATGCATTTTTAAAAATTGCATTTAGCCTAGAAAAATGTTCATTTTGTCCTAAGTATTAGGAGAGGACAGTGAAAATTATTTCTGGAATTTTAGAATTTTTATTTTATTTAGTATTTTTCTTCGCGGCGAAATTTGTTTAAAAAAAGTTCCGGACCGAACTCGGCCGAAGGACCAGCCGGCCCGACAGCGCCGCCGCCTCCTAGCGAGTGGCCGAGCCGGACTCCATCGGAGTCCTCGCTGCCCGGCCCCTCCTCCAAGTCAGACCGCCTCGGCCCCCCTTTATAAGCCGCCCCCGGCCTCTCCACCCAGCCCCGCTGCCGCCGCTCGGGCCACGCCGCGCCGCTCGTCGTTGCCGCTCGCCGCCGCCCGAGCCGCACCACCCCGTCCCGCAGCCACCGGAGCCGCGCCGCCCTCGTCGGAGTTCGTCGCCGTTGTCGCCGCTTTATTTCGTGAACCGGTATAAACCGTCGAAAACCGGCCCCGGTTTATATATTTTTTCTTCTAGGTTTTGGTTTTTCGTTTAGATCGGTTTATTTATTAGGTTAAGTTAATTAATGAACGTTCACCCGATTGGTGTTGTTAATGAACGAATTCGTTCGTTAGTTTCTGTTAGCGAACATTCGTTCGTTAGAATTTTCTTTTTAGTTTTATTTTTCGGCCAGGGACCTATCCGCAATTAGTTTTCTTATAGATTAGTCCCTGATCTTTAAACCATCACTACTTTTTGCTTGTTTATCCAAATCCAATGAAACCAATGCCAAAATCTTCGTCTTGTTTCCCTCTGTCTAGATAAATAACTTGAGCATGATTTTGAAAAATTAAAATTTGGTTTCAAGAAGATTTGAATTTGAACTTTTTTTATCATAGTTTGTGCTTCGTAACTCCGATTCAATTGATTCTTTTTGCAAATCGAAGCTCTTCACTTGAACTTTCTGTTTAGATCTTTTCTTTTAGTTTTACATTTGCATCTTATGCTTGAGTGCTTATGTATGTTATTGTTTGTTCACGATAGAGTTTCCGGAGTGCGAGGCTTGCTACTATGAATCTCTAGGGATTTCCGATCATCAGCAAGGCAAGTAATACTTGTATCATATCCCTTTATTACCCAGTTTTTATGCATTAGTTTCAACCTTCAAATGTTGCATGAGTAGGATTTTCATAACATGTGGGTGTGGGAAGTAGTTGATGAGGTAGGAACTTATTGTCTTTTAGCAAACCTCGGGTATTATACGTTGTGCTTATACTACTTTGCTATGCTCATAGACGTGGATTGGTATGTGAGATTCATGAAATATGTGAGAGTTATATTTAACTAAGGGAAACTTAAGGTGGCTACTTTAATACACATCTAGGTGCATTTGTTGTGGGCACCTAGGGAATCCAGTGTTGTCCTAGGAGATCCTGGGGTACCCATGTGATCATCCTATGGAATGCCACCCAGGCTCAAAGAGATCATAAGATTATTCATGCTTCAAACTTTCGTGTGCAGCCACAAGCCATTATGGGCTCTGGCATAGTTGAGTAAGTTGTGGGAATCCTTTCCATGATGGGCTAGCAGATGTAGGCGAATTGTAGGTGTACCAGGCTATCTATCGGTTAAGGGGACCTCTTCGGAAAGACTGTGTTTCGACCATCCGTTTCTCAAACATCATGTAGTGCGAGAAATCCAATGGAGGAGATCGAATCTTGTGGGGAAAAGAGTGCAAACCTCTGTAGAGTGTATAAACTACTCATGGTTAGACATGTCCCCGATTATGGACATCTTGGGTATCTGGTACTTGAATTATTGTTTGATCTCATCACTTTACTTAATGAATTTATTGGGTTATTAATATTATTTTGGGTTTGAGTTGGGGTACCTTCTCAATAATGACACAAAATTTGTAGTTAAATAAAATCTATTCCTTTGTTGTAGGAAAAAATTAGCTTTATGCAAATGATAACCATAGAGCCTCCACCAGCCAAATATGCATGTAGTGATAGCTACTATTTGTTCATTGCTCTATAGTGTTATCTTGCCAGCATATTCCATGTGCTGACCTACACGGCTGCAACGTATCATGTTGCAGAGTTTTCAGATGAAGAGTAAGGTGCGATAGGTCATTGTCATGCACTCATTTTTTCCATGGAGTTGGATGGACTCATTTATCTTCGAAGCTTTCGTAGTTATCTTATTTAGATGGCCTTCAGTCATATTATTGTAATAAGTACTCCTTTTGGGACACTCGATGTAATAAGTGTGTTATTGAATTCTGCAATAAATCCTCGAGTACTGTGTGTGTCAGCAATACCGATCCAGGGATGACACTTAAGCACAAAGACTACGGCCCATTGGGATCGGGTCGCTACAGTGAAAGTCCAATTAAGCATCTTGATCTATCTCTATAGATCTTGATGCCCAATATATAAGCAGCTTCATCGAGGTCTTTCATTGAAAAATTCTTATTCAAGTATCCTTTTATGCTATCCAGAAATTCTATATCATTTCCAATCAACAATATGCCATTCACATATAATATTAGAAATGCTACAGAGCTCTCACTCGCGTTCTTATAAATACAGGCTTCTCCAAAAGTCTGTATAAAACCATATGCTTTGATCACACTATCAAAGCATATATTACAGCTCCGAGAGGCTTGCACCAGTCCATAAATGGATCGCTGGAGCTTGCATACTTTGTTAGCACCTTTAGGACAGACAAAACCTTCTGGTTGCATCATATACAACTCTTCTTTAAGAAATCCATTAAGTAATGCAGTTTTGACATCCATTTTCCAAATTTCATAATCACAAAATGCGGCAATTGCTAACATGATTCGGACAGACTTAAGCATCGCTACGGGTGAGAAGGTCTCATCGTAGTCAACTCCTTTAACTTGTTGAAAACCTTTCGCAATAAGTCGAGCTTTGTAGATAGTAACATTGCCATCAGCGTCAGTCTTCTTCTTGAAGATCCATTTATTTTCTATGGCTTGTCGATCATCGGGAAAGTCAACCAAAGTCCATACTTTGTTCTCATACATCGATCCCATCTCAGATTTCATGGCCTCAAGCCATTTTGCGGAATCTGGGCTCATCATCGCTTTCTCATAGTTCGTAGGTTCGTCATGGTCTAGTAACATGACTTCCAAAACAGGATTACCGTACCACTCTAGTGCGGAACGTACTCTGCTTGACCTACGAGGTTCGGTAGTAACTTGATCTGAAGTTTCATGATCATCATCATTAGCTTCCTCACTAATTGGTGTAGGCATCACTAGAACTGATTTCTGTGATGAGCTACTTTCCAATTCGAGACAAGGTACAACTACCTCATCAAGTTCTACTTTCCTCCCACTCACTTCTTTCGAGAGAAACTCCTTCTATAGAAAGGATCCATTCTTAGAAACACATATCTTGCCTTCGATCTGTGATAGAAGGTGTACCCAACAGTTTCTTTTGGGTATCCTATGAAGATGCACTTCTCCGGTTTAGCTTTGAGCTTATTGGGCTGAATCTTTTTCACCTAAGCATCGCAACCCCAAACTTTAAGAAACGACAACTTAGGTTCCTTGCCAAACCATAGTTCATATGATGTCGTCTCAATGGATTTAGATGGTGCCCTATTTAACATGAATGCAGCTGTCTCTAAGGCATAACCCCAAAACGATGGTGGTAAATCGGTAAGAGACATCACAGATCGCACCATATCTAATAAAGTAAAGTTACGACGTTCGGACACACCATTACGCGGTTGTGTTCCAGGTGGCGTGAGTTGCAAAACTATTCCACATTATTTCAAATGAAGACCAAACTCGTAACTCAAATATTCGCCTCCGCGATCTGATCATAGAAACTTTATTTTCTTGTTACGATAATTTTCCACTTCACTCTGAAATTCTTTGAACTTTTCAAATGTTTCAGACTTATGTTTCATCAAGTAGATATACCCATATCTGCTTAAATCATCTGTGAAGGTCAGAAAATAAAAATACCCACCGCAAGCTTCAACACTAATCAGACTGCATACATCAGTATGTATTATTTCCAATAAGTCTGTGGCTCGCTCAATTGTTCCCAAGAACAGAGTTTTAGTCATCTTGCCCATGAGGCATGGTTCGCAAGCATCAAGTGATTCCAAAAGGCCATCTGCATGGAGTTTCTTCATGCACTTTACACCAATATGACCTAAACGACAGTGCCACAAATAAGTTGCACTATAATTATTAACCTTGCATCTTTTGGCATCAATATTCTGAATATGTGTATCACCATGATCGAGATTTAACAAAAATAGACCACTCATCAAGGGTGCATGACCATAAAAGATATTACTCATATAAATAGAACAACCATTATTCTCTGATTTAAATGAATAACCGTCTCGCATCAAACAAGATCTAGATATAATTTTCATGCTCAACGCTGGCACCAAATAACAATTATTCAGGTCTAAAACTAATTGCGAAGGTAGATGTAGAGGTAGCGTGCCGACGGCGATCACATCGACCTTGGAACCATTTCCGATGTGCATCGTCACCTCGTCCTTAGCCAATCTTTGTTTAATCTGTAGCCCCCTGTTTCGAGTTGCAAATGTGAGCAATAGAACCAGTATCAAATACTCAGGCACTACTACGAGCATTAGTAAGGTACACATCAATAACATGTATATCAAATATACCTTTCACTTTGCCATCCTTCTTATCCGCCAAATACTTGGGGCTGTTCCGCTTCTAGTGACCAGTCCCTTTGCAGTAGAAGCACCCAGTTTCATCCTTAGGTCCAGATTTGGGCTTCTTCCATGGAGGAGCAACTTGCTTGCTATTCGTCTTGAAGTTCCCCTTCTTTCCTTTGCCATTTTTCTTGAAACTAGTGGTCTTGCTAACCATCAACACTTGATGCTCCTTCTTGATTTCTACCTCTGCAACCTTAAGCATTGCGAAGAGCTCGGGAATCGTCTTGTTCATCCCTTTCCTATTATAGTTCATCATGAAGCCTTTATAGCTTGGTGGCAGTGATTGAAGAACTCTGTCAATGACACTATCATCTAGAAGATTAACTCCCACCTGAGTCAAGTGGTTATGGTACCCAGACATTTTGAGTATGTGTTCACTGACAAAATAGTTCTCCTCCATCTTGCAACTATAGAACTTGCTGGAGACTTCATATCTCTCAACTCGGGCATTTGCTTGAAATATTAACTTCAACTCCTGGAACATCTCATATGATCCATGATGTTCAAAACATCTTTGAAGTACCGATTCTAAGCCATAAAACAGGGCACACAGAACTATCGACTAGTCATCGGATTTAGCTTGCCAGACATTCATAACGTCCGGAGTTGCTCCTGCAGCAGGCCTTGCACCTAGCGGTGCATCAAGGATGTAATTCTTCTGTGTAGCAATGATGATAATCCTCAAGTTACGGACCTAGTCCGTGGAGTTGCTACCATCATATTTCAACTTAGCTTTCTCTAGATACGCATTAAAATTCAAGGGAACGGTAGCACGGGCCATTCATCTACAACATAGATATGCAAAAACTATCAGGACTAAGTTCATGATAAATTTAAGTTGAATTAATCATATTACTAAATAACTGCCACTTAGATAGACATCCCTCGCATCATCTAAATGATCACATGATCCGTATCAACTAAACCATGTCCGATCATCACATGAGATGGAGTAGTTTTCAATGGTGAACATCTCTATGTTGATCATATATACTATATGATTACGTTCAACCTTTCGGTCTCACTGTTCTGAGGCCATGTTTGTACATGCTACGCTTGTCAAGTTTAACCCGAGTATTCCGCACGTGCAAAACTATCTTGCACCCGTTGTATGTGAACATAGAGCTTATCACACCCGATCATCACGTGGTGTCTCGGCACGACGAAATGTCACAACGGTGCATACTCGGGGAGAACACTTATACCTTGAAATTTAGTGAGGGATCATCTTATAATGCTACTGCCGTACTAAGAAAAATAAGATGCATAAAAGATAAACATCACATGCAATCAAAAAAATATGTGACATGATATGGCCATCATGATCTTGTGCCTTTGATCACCATCTCCAAAGCACTGTCATGATCTCCATCGTCACCGGCCTGACACCTTGATCTCCATCATAGCGTCGTTGTTGTCTCGCCAACTATTGCTTCTACAAGTATCGGTACCGCATAGTGATAAAGTAAAGCAATTACATGGCGATTGCATTTCATACAATAAAGCGACAACCATAAGTCTCCTGCCAGTTGCCGATAACTTTTACAAAAGAAGATCATCTCATACAATAACGTATATCACATCATATCTTGACCATATCACATCACAACATGCCCTGCAAAAACAAGTTAGACGTCCTCTACTTTGTTGTTACAAGTTTTACGTGGCTGCTACGGGCTTCTAGTAAGAATCGTTCTTACGTATGCACTAAAATCACAATGATTTTTCGTCAAGTGTGATGTTTTAACCTTCAACAAGGACCGCCCGTAGTCAAATTCGATTCAACTAAAGTTGGAGAAATAGACACCCACCAGCCACCTTTATGCAAAACAAGTTGCACGTCTGTCGATGGAACCGGTTTCATGAACGTGGTCATATAAGGTTGGTTCGGGCCGCTTCATCAAACAATACCGCCGAATCAAAATAAGACATTGGTGGTAAGTAGTATGACTATGATCGCCACAACTCTTTGTGTTTTACTCATGCATATCATCCACGCATAGACCTAGCTCGGATGCCACTGTTCGCAAACGTACCATGCAATTTCAAAAAAAATATCATACGATCACACAAGATCTATCTAGGAGATGCATAGCAACGAGAGGGGGAGAGTGTGTCCACATACCGTCGTGGACTGAAAGCAGAAGCGTTAGGTTAACACGGTTGATGTAGTCGAACGTCTTCACAATCCAGCCGATCAAGCACCGAACGTACGACACCTCCGAGTTCAGCACGCGTTCAACTTGATGACGTCCCTCAAACTCTTGATCCAGCAAAGTGTCGAGGGAGAGATTCGTCCGCACGACGGCGTGGTGATGGTGATGTGATTCGCGCAGGGCTTCGCCTAAGCACTATGACAATATGACCTGAGGAGTATCATATGGAGGGGGGGTACCGCACATGGCTAAGAGAACAATTGATGTGCTATGGGGTGCCCCCTACCCCCATATATAATGGAGGAGGGAAGGTGGCCGGCCTAAGGGGGCGCGCCATGGGGGGGAAACCGACTAGGACTTCTAGTCCATGTCGGCCCCCTTCCTTCTTTCGAAGGGGAAAGGGGGAGGAAAGGGGGGTCACGCCCCCTCCCCTTGTCCAATTCGGACTTCCCATGGGGGGCACGCCACCCCTTGTGGTATCCCCTCTCTCTCCCATATGGCCCATGTTGGCCCATTACTTCCCCGGGGGGTTCCGGTAACCTCCTGGTACTCCAAAAATACCTGAAACACTCTGGAACAATTCCTGTGTCCGAATACTACCGTCCAATATATCAATCTTTACCTCTCAACCATTTGGAGACTCCTCATCATGTCCGTGATCTCATCTGGGACTCTGAACAATCTTCGTTCACCAAAATACATAACTCATAATACAAATCGTCATAGAACGTTAAGCGTGCGGACCCTACGAGTTCGAGAACTATGTAGACATGACCGAGACACATCTCCGATCAATAACCAATAGTGGAACCTATATGCTCATATTGGTTCCTACATATTCTACAAAGATCTTTATCAGTCAAACCGCAATGACAACATACGTCATTCCCTTTGTCATCGGTATGTTACTTGCCCGAGATTCGATCATCGTTATCTTCATGCCTAGTTCAATCTCGTTACCGGCAAGTCTCTTTACTCGTTCCGTAATGCATCATCTCGCAACTAACTAGTTAGTCGCATTGCTTGCAAGGCTTACCGTTATGTGTGTCGGATTTCGAGTTCCGGCAAAACCCTTGAGGTTCGAACACTGGGGTGCGCACAAAGATCTCTCCCCCTCTCTATCTCGCACACTCCACGATCTCACGGCCTAGCTCGACGAACCCAAAGAATGAGAGACACAAGATTTATACTAGTTCGGGCAACCATTGTGGTGTAATACCCTACTCCAGTGTGGTGTGGTGGATTGCCTCTTGGGCTAAGGATGAACAGTTACAAGGGAAGAATAGCCTCCTGAGGAGAGGTGTTCTTGTGTTTGGTGAGCTTGTGTGGTTCGGGATGATCCGGGTCTGATCAGCTCTCCCCGCTATGGTGGTGGCTAGTCCTATTTATAGAGGCCCTGGTCCTCTTCCCAAATATTGAGCGGGAAGGGATCCCACGACGGCCAAATTCAAAGGGAGACAACTAGTACAAGTTATCTTGACAAAAGTAGTCTTCGCCTGCCAAAGGCTCTGGTGGTGACGCCGTCTCGGGCTCCACAGTGACCTCCATCCTGCTGTCCTGCTGGTCTTGGTCTTGTTGCACCGATATGGAAACCTTTGCCTGATGCCTCGGGACTCCTCGCTTGCGCTTGTCTCTTTAGCACCAAAGAGAAAACGAGGACACTGCACACAGGCGCCTGCCTGGCTCCAGTTGTCATGGCTTACGTCACAGGAACCTCGCGAGGTGTCCCTTACCTTGATCTCTCCGCCCCTCGCGAGCCAGCCTGGTGAGACCGCCCCTGAGGAGGTCTTGCGTCATCCGCCTCGCGAGGCTTGGCCCCTCGTGAGGGTCTTGAGTGTTTGCTGGTGAAGATGGGTCGTATAGGGCCGCTGCTGGAGCCACGCCACGGGCCGCAGGCAAGCAAGTCTGGGGAACCCCGTTCCCATAACGCTGACGGTGGCCCCTGGGCCCAAGGCGCACTCGGGCTTGGCTTCAAGGCGAATCCAAAGGGCAAGCGCGGAGCGTCACGGTCCCCAATAGCCTGCGGCCATGGTTGGTGTGTGGCGACTGATTGGATGTGGGTGCCTTCGCTTCCCCACGCTGCCTCAACAACTACCCGTTTGACAAAAAGGCCGGTGCGGGCAACGCTTGCCTTCATTGCTTCCTTCGTCTTTCTCTAGATCCCCTCTCTTGCTCCTTGCTTCTGAAATCCCCAGATCTGCTTCAATCCCCTTCCGAGTTTCTGACCAATGGCGCCCCGAAAGCCCAAGGCCATTTCACCGCCTGCCTGGTACGAGCCGGCTCTGGACGCGCCCATTGTCTCGGAGAAGAACCTTGCCACCACGCGCCTGCTGACAGCGGGGGAAAACAACAAGAAGGGGAAGACCGAACTCCGGGCTGGCTCCACCGTGCCGGAGACTTCAAAGAGCTCCTTCTACCCGTTCTTCTTGAGCAGCGTCGTCGCTGGCTTGGTTCCCCCCTTCTCCGACTTCTTCTTCTCCGTCCTCCAACATTACTGGTTACATGACCTCCATTTCCATCCCAACTCTGTTCTTCTCTTGTCGATCTTTGCCATCTACTGTGAGGCGTTTGTCGGGGTGATGCCGTCCGTGGCATTACTGTGCCACTTCTTCTTCCTCCGAATCAACGACGGCCACACCACGGGGTGCACCAACTTCGTTGCAGCTGGCAAGGCCAACGCGATCTCGAAGGCCAGAAAGAAGGCCGATGGCTTCAGGAGCAAGTGGGTCATGATGGATGCCAAGTGTGTCCACCCACGGTTGAAGCTGCCGATGAAGATGCCCCTAGTCTGATGAGGGGTGGGCCCGCGTGAAGCTTATTGACGACCGGGCGAAGCTGGTGCTGGAGAAGATGACCGCCGACTTGAGGCCAGGCAATGCGAATGCAGCGAAGTTGACGGGGACCATGCTCCTGAGGGATTTCCTGGTGCTGCGGGTGGCTCCTTTCCAGGTGCACTCGCACCCCTTGTGGATGCTCGGGGACGGAGGAGACAATCTTCGCTTGAGCCCGACAGCCTTATCTGAAGAGGAGCCCGGCAGCCTTATCTAGGTCGGGGACGACCGGGAGTATCTGCCGAATGCCCATGTTCCCCTGTTCCTTCGGAAGGACAGGGCGCAGGTCGTGGCCGCCATACCCACCTTTGACGGGCGCGGCCTGGTGCAGCGGGCGCCCCCTGTGGTCCCGGTGGCGACGGCGACGGTGGACGTGTCTTCTGGCAATTCCCGCGAGGATGGGGAAGAGGAGCAGGGCGAGGGGCGCGACCCGGAAGCGACCGCCGAGGGAATGGGGGAGACCTCCCCCTTATGCAAGGCCGACATCCTCCGGCTCCTGCCTGACGATGATGACGAGGCCGACGTCCTCCTGGAGAGGGGGGATACGCCCGCGGTTCCGACGAAGGGCAGGTCTGCGCTGCTCTCCCAGGACGACGCTCCCGCCTCAACACCGCCTGGAGCTACTTCCGGTCCATCTGTTACCCCTGCTTCTGCTCCTGGAGCCCGTGCGCCTGTGCCTGAGGCTGCGAGGCTCTCCGGCTTCAAGCTTACAAAGCGGAGGGACTATGTCGCGGTGGACTAGTAAGTGTTCTTTTCCTGCCTTGTTCTGGCTTTTGTTGCTCGTCCTTAATGCTTCTACACTATGCAACCAGGCCGATGCCCGCGGCAAAGAGGAGAAGGGAGGATGAGGTGGTACTGCTCGAGCCCAGACCGCCTCCTGCGGTCACACCCCTCTTCATGGGTAAGGGTGGCGATGACGCTCGTGCTTCTCCAGCCCGATCATTCTCGCGAGGCTAGGTGGAGCATCCTTGGGAGGAGTCAGCCCCACTGGCTCCGGAGGTGCCAACGTCCGGCTCGGGCGCTGGGGTCCCCGAGGCTCAGGAGCCTCTGGCCTCCCAGGCCATGGTGACGACAACGCCTCCACCTCCTCCTGCCACATTGCTATCTCCGGGTTGCTCCGCCTCTCCTGACGTCCTGGAATGTGCTCTTTCTGCGATGGCCCTGCTACGAGATGATCTTCAAGGCACCGACCGTTTCGTGGTGGTCGGGCACCTGGAGCTGGTATCTGGCTGGCTTCACTCCGATGTGTCCATCCGGGCGACGCTGAGCTAGGCTACTGGAGACTCCGAGAAGGACAGGGAGGCCATCGCCCAGGCTGTGGCTGCCCGTGAGATGGCGCTGCAGGATGCCGATGCTGCCCAGGACCGCTGCCGGTCGCTGGCGGCCAAGGTGGAGACCATGCAGAGGGAGCGCGCAAAGGAAGCCCGAGGCCGCAAGGCAGAGGATGAGAAGATGAAGGCCCGAGAGGACGTCGTCAAGGATCGCGACACTGAACTGGAGCAGTTGGGGAAGGCACAGGCCACGGAGCGCAGCAAGTTGGAGGAGCTGGAGCAGAAGCTGCGGGCGGAGAAGGCCGAGCTTGACGCCAAGGCGAATGTCCTGGCTGAGGACCGCGTGGCCTTCAAGCTCCTCGAGGAGAGGTCTCGGACGGCGCTGCGGTCGCTCTACGAGAAGGGCTTGGATGAGCCGCTGGCCGGCAGCGACGAGGGCCCAACCCATGGCAGAGGAAGAAGCCCGTGTTCTTTCTACGGCTGCACTGACGCGCGTCTTCAGCCACCTCCATCTCCGCGATCCTGCCGCCCGCCTTGACGAGCTACTAGAGCCCATGGACGACAAGCATTACGAGGCCGCTGCTGCGGCTATGAATGGTCAGGTGGAGGCCCTGCTGAAGAGGTTCCGTGCCTTTGCTCCCTCGCCCTCGACCGACGGTGTTGCTGATCCTGCAACTCTGGACGGTGGCATAGGCAAAGGCGGCGCCATTGGTGGAGGAGCATCCCCTGCAGGTGGCGGCGATGTCCAGGGATGACTTGCTGGCAGCTCCTTTCCTGTTTTAGTTTCTGCAATATGCACCATGCCTTGTGGAGGCGTTAAAGTCGTGTTTGGTTTCAGGAGAGCAATATGTATTGTAATATTTGCTTTGAAATTCTGCGATTTCCTTTCCATTTTCTCTACGTTCTATGTCGGCAGGGCCCGACCCCGCGCATACCTCAGCCGCCATTGGGCCATCCGGATCACCAGGACGGACCAAGGAGTGAGGGGCTATGTGATAAGTTAGGCTCTTGAGTCACGATGCTCAGGAATCCCCCTTGACGCGCAAACAGCCTATAGAAAGGAGATCTGGGAGTAGGCCTAGTGTTGTACGTCGGTAGGGCCCGACCCCGCGCATACCTCAGCCACCATTGGGCCGACCGGATCACCAAGACGGACCAAGGAGTGAGGGGCTATGTGGTCAGTTAGGCTCCTGAGTCGTGATGCTCAGGAGTCCCCCTTGACATTCAAACAACCTTCGTACCTTGGCTCCGCTTGGGAGGGCACGCGACCACCAGGTCCGAGGGACCTAGCAGGGTGGCGTACGCTTGGGTGTGACCCGAGCGCCCCAGCCCCCTCGCGTGACTCTCCCGAGGGGAGGTGTTGTGATGGGGCCAGACACCAAGCTCGGAGGCTCCCTGAGGTTGATACGGTCGTGAGGCCGCCCTCAGTTGTTTATCACCAGTGTGGAGCATAGTGCTTCCGCACTTGCATGGGCATAGCCGCTCCTCAGTAGTGTCGACTGCCAGCGCGGAGCATGGTGCTTCCACTGGCATGTGGGAGGGGACTCCCTACTACGGAGAGCCCCCGGGGCATGTACAGCCCTGCCCTGACACGTGGCTTGCACGACAGGGCTAGACGAGGTGTGTCTGGGCACTCGTGAGCCAGCGCGGGACTCACGAGGCCCTACCTCAAGGCGGGTTGCGCCTGGTCTTGGTTCTTGACGGCTATGGCGCTCCAGCGAGATGGTTAGACAACCTGCACCAAATGACTTTCCCGAGGTTATCACACGATAAGGCCAAGCACCATTGACCCCAGGAGGTGACGTGAACGGGGCCGGCCCGCCAGACAGAGCTCAGCCGTTGGATTTATCGACGCTGCAGGGACGGGCCCGAGCACAGACACCGTTCCTAGCCTTCTTATGCGAAGTATCTTGAAGAAAGATGATCGGCGCGCGGCTCCCATGGTGGGTGACAATAAAGCGGGTGATAGCTATAGATGGATTATGCATGAGAAGCAAACTAGCTTAGGTAAACGCGAGAACGATACATGCCACTGGGTCGGACCCGAGCGGCCTGGGGATGATGCAGCCCGAGGGGTGCCCCCAGCAGGGTGAACTAAAGATGCAGTCGGATACATGCCACAGGGACTAACCCATGCGGCCTAGGAATGATGTAGCCCAGGGGGCGCTCCCAGCTGAATTAACTTGGAAAAATGTCACCTGGTTTGGTTGTCGAAGGAGTGTTGGGGTAGCTGAAGACACGTAGCGAAGAAGTCGATCCTCACGAGCCGTCGAGGCCCAGAGCCTCAGGAGGCTCTGGGGGCTCCGGTGGCCTCCTGAGGACTGTCTCCATCTCCGCCAGGACTGCATGATGCCTGGCCTCCTGACCTGCCAGGATGCTCCACAGGTTGCATTGGAAGGCGGCAGCCACGCTCGGCAGGCCGAACGGCATGCGAACGTAGCTGTGAGGTGGACCCTCGCACCGGCCAGCACACGAAGGCCAGAAACGCTCCTGGGATGTCAATGTAGATGCGCAGCTCACCACCCTCGCTGGGTGGGGAGCAGTGCCAGGTGGGCGGCGGTCACCGCGTATGGCTCTTGCTTCCTGAAGCTCCTGACTGGTCTTGACGATGAACTCCTGAGCGCCGGACGCTCCTCGCCCGGTGTCCCTCCTGAGGGAAACGTGCCGTGAAGCACGCCTCCATGCGGTGCCCGAGCACCTCCCTCGTGACGTTGGCCAGGTCTGAGGCCCTCCAGAAGAGAGCCCCCGAGCCCTGCCCGAGGACGGCGCCGGGCACGCCTCCCTATGCGAGGGAGGGAGGAGCCCCAGGCACGGGCGCAGATCCTGAGGTGGCGCCGCTGGAGGTGCCGCTCCCTTGAGGTCCAGTGTGGAGTAGCTGCTTCTTCTTCTTGGGGTTGGCCTCAAGAGGGTACTGCGCACCCGCGCTGTCAGGGTCTTCGATTGACGTGTAGCTCCCCACACATACGGACTCTAAAAACAACCTATAATCAAGTATTTCAAAATTACATGGGCCTAGCCCAAAAATAAGGTGATGCAGCACCTAGGATAGCCTCTGGACGAAATTTATGAAGTGGCATCGTGTATATTTCGTCCAAGGCTTCATGCACTCATTATGGTGGCTTTCAAAGTCCTGGAGTCATCACTTGTAACGCCGTTCTTGTTCCCCTTGCGCACGCAATCATCTCCATGCTTGAACTTGCTCCAAGGTTCATATTTCTTGTCCAAGCTAGGCCCTTCATTTGTAAGCAAAACAAATGTAGCCAATTTAGGCAGCATCATATTCTCATGAACATTATAATCGTTACCAAGAAACGAAAGTACCTGGTAATTTAATTGGCGTGCGCGAGCTCTAGTAATTGGTCCAGTATGTATAGCAGCAGGGGCTATGGGTGTAATAATGGTATTGATGTCCTCATCATCCTCCCCTTCTTGAGATGAATTCGTCCTCGACGGAATCTCATCTTCCTCACCCAAATAAGGCTTCAAATCTGCAATGTTAAAAGTGGGACTCACCCCAAAATCTGCAGGCAGCTCAAGTTTATATGCATTATCATTTATTTTCTCTAACACTTTAAAAGGACAATCAACACGTGGCATTAGCTTTGATTTTCGCAAATTAGGAAATCTATCCTTACGCAAATGTAACCAAACAAGATCTCCAGGTGCAAACACAACATGTTTTCTACCCTTATCTCCAGCAAGTTTATATTTAGCATTCATACGCTCAATGTTTTCCTTATTTAACTCATGCATTTTTAAAATAAGCATCATGCACATATTGATCTTTGATGGTCTCCAAACCAAATATTTTGAAGTCAAGTTGTGAAAGCATAGTATGGCGACGAGACAATGCATCAGCAATAACATTTTCTTTACCCTTCTTGTGTTTAATAACATAAGGGAAAGTCTCAATGAATTCAACCCATTTAGCATGTCTATGATTCAATTTATCTTGACTTTTAATATGTTTCAAAGATTCATGATCAGAATGTATAATTCTTTGGGCCATAAATAATGTTGCCATGTCTCTAAAGTCCGAACAAGAGCATATAATTCTTTATCATAAGTAGAATAATTCAGACTAGGCCCACTCAATTTTTTAGAAAAGTATGCAACAAGTTTGCCATCTTGTAATAACACACCTCCTAATCCAATTCCACTAGCATCACATTCAAGCTCAAAAGTCTTATTAAAATCAGTAAGTTGGAGTAAAGGAGCATGTACCAACTTATCTTTCAATACCGTGAAGGCTTCTTCCTGTGCGGTACCCCAAATAAAAGGCACATCCTTCTTTGTAAGCTCATTGAGAGGTGTAGCAATGGTGTTGAAATCTCTCACAAAACGCCTATAGAAACTAGCGACGCCAAGGAAACTCCTCACTTGTGTGACCGTTTTGGGCGGCGGCCAACTCTCAATAGCTTCAATCTTGGCTTTATCAACTTCAATTCCCTGTGGAGTAACAACATAGCCAAGAAAAGATACTCAGTCGGTGCAAAAGGTGCACTTCCCAAGGTTACCAAACAAACGTGCATCACGTAAAGCAATAAAAATATCACGTAAATGTTCCAAATGTTCCTCCAAAAATTTGCTATAAATCAATATGTCATCAAAGTAAACTACCACAAATCGTCCAATGAAAGCACGTAAAACTTCGTTCATTAATCTCATGAAAGTACTAGGTGCGTTAGTTAACCCAAAAGGCATGACTAACCACTCATATAATACAAACTTAGTTTTAAATGTTGTTTTCCATTTATCGCCCAATTTCATATGAATTTGATGGTATCCACTACGCAAATCAACTTTGGAGAATATTGTAGAGCCACTCAATTCATCAAGCATATCATATAGCCTAGGAATAGGATGACGATAACGAATAGTAATATTATTAATTCCTCTACAATCAACGCACATATGCGCCGTACAATCCTTTTTCGGCACTAAAATGATAGGAACAGCGCAAGGACTAAGGGATTCATGTATATAACCTTTGTCGAGCAGCTCTTGTACTTGACGCATAATCTCCTTCATCTCCTTTGGATTGGTATGGTATGGTGCACGGTTGGGTAATGATGCACCGGGAATTAAGTCAATTTGATGCTTAGTCCCTCGAATAGGTGGTAATCCTGGTGGTACGTCTTGTGGAAAGACGTCAGCGAACTCCTGCAAGATGTTAGTGACAGCAGGAGGCAAAGAGGAAGACACGTCCTCGAATGAAAATAATGCCTCTTTGCACACAAAAGCATAGCAAACAGATTTGCTAAAATCTAGATCATCAATATCAGATTTGGTAGCAAGTAAACATGCAATTTTCAATTTAATTTCAGAAGCAACACTAGATGGTTTATTATTAGGCTTCATTTGTTGCTCAAATTCTTTTGCCACAATCTTATTTTCACTCTTAGTTTGCTCCTATTTTGCTTTATTATCTCTATTAATATCATCTTTCAAAATGGATTCAAGAGTCATAGGAAGCAAAGTAATAGTTTTGTCCTTATGAACAAGAGTATACTGATTGTTTCTACCATGGTGTACAGAATTTTTATCAAATTGCCCTGGTCTACCAAGTAATAAGGAACATGTTGTAAGTGCATCTAGTGCCACCCCTAGTTGGTTTTGGAGTATTGACGACAAATCTGGTTGAGGGACTAACGTGTTTGTGAGAATTGCAGGATAACACAGGTAGTAGTCCCTCATTGATTCAGTTTATCTACCGGAGATGACCCCTAAAAATGTGTGAAGACATTGAAGACAACGGTGGTCTGTGAAGTGTTTCATATTGAAGACTATGACATGAGAAGACATCGTATGAAGACTATGGATTGTGAAGACATAGTTGTTTCGTAGTTTCCTTTTCTTCTTTGTTGAGTCATAGGAACCACCATACTGTTAAGAGGGGTCTAAGTGAACAAAGTCAGAGTGACTGAAGTGATGCTCAACCAAATCCTATGTCTTCGAGCGAAGACAATGAAAGCAAATCTTATCCAGAGCTTGATAAGTCAGCTTGACTTGTAGCCCAAGTCAAGCTGTCACGTGTGTTTGAAATCTGACCGTTAGACACGTGTCAGTTCCCTAGTGACCCAGGGTCATTTCAGACAAATCAGGTCGGGTTGCCTAGTGGCTATAAATAGCCCACCCCCTACACCATAAATTGGTGGCTTCTCAGAGTTAGTGCACCACTTTTGTCGTTTGAGAGCAACCCACCTTGAAGATTTTGAGAGAGAAATCCTTGCGAGGACAAAGCCCTAAACACCCAGAGCCAAAGAGTGTTAGGCATCGCTGAAGTCTTTCTATCTGCTTTATCTGAAGACTTGTTACACTTGAGGACTGTGAATCCTCCAGTCGGTTAGGCGTCGCGTTCTGAGCATCCAAGAGACATTGTGGATCGTCGGTGAATGAAGTCTGTGAAGGTTTGGAAGTCTACCTTGAAGAGTTACCAGAGTGATTGCGCGAGGACTGTGTGTCCTTAGCTCAAGGGGAATAAGGTGAAGACGCGGTCTTCTGAGTTGAATCTCAGCCTCCCTAACCAGACGTACAGTTGTCACGGCAACTGGAACTGGTCCAACAAATACCTGTCCTCACCAAGCAACTGTTTCTATCCTTATCTCTCTCTTACTTACAGTTTGTCTTGTGAAGTCATTGCATGCTTGCATGATATGATTGACTTCACTGTGTGAATACTGTTGTTATTTGGCTTCATACTTTCTTCCATCTTGATCCATACAACATAGCTGCTAATAGTCTTCATGCTTTCATGTCATTGCTTACTTGACTATGGCTTTTCTAGTGTAGTCTACCTTCTGCTGCATATCGATAGGTTCATTTCTACTCTTTGTCTTCAAAGCCCTCGTGTTTTGAAGAATTTCATAAAAATCGCCTATTCACCCCCCTCTAGTCAATAGCTAGCAATTTCAACTGGTATCAGAGCAAGGTGCTCCCTTGTTCTCTGTGATTCGATTTAACCACCTGGAATTTTAGTTATGTCGACTGCAGGGATAATCAAAGTCTCCGCTGTGTGCCCTGTCTTCGATGGCACTGATTACCCTTACTGGAAGAATAAGATGCGCGGGCATCTTGAAGCCATTGATGTCGATCTCTGGTATGTCATCAAGAATGGCGTTCCCAAGGCCGGTGAAGGCGTCACCGCAGCTGATGTCAAGAAGTTCATTCAACTGGATTATACTACCAAGAACATCATCTGTGGTCATCTGACCCAAGGACAGTATGGTCGTGTGAGTGCTGTGGAAACTGCAAAGCTAGTCTGGGACTGGCTCTCCAAGGTCAATGAAGGCACCTCAACCCAGAGAGACTCAAGGATCAGTGTTTTTCACAATCTCTTCAATCGCTTCAAGAGAAATGACAATGAGAATGTTCAGCTGAAGTTTGATCACCTCACTGATATCACAAATGAGCTTCATGCACTCGGTGCCACTGAAATCACCAAGCATGAAATCGTCAAGACACTCTTGAGATCACTTGACAGCTCATTTGACACCGTGGCACTGATGATTCAAGAACGCTCTGACTTCAAGACTCTCGATCCATCTGACATACTTGAGAGGCTCAACACACATGAGTTCCAGCTATCTGAGAAAAGAGATATCTATGGTCCCAACTATGGCCGAGCTCGCGCCTTGAAGGCAAAGGTTGTTTTCTCATCCGAAGAAGAATCTAACTGCAGTTCTGAGGATCCTGAAGATATTGGAAAGGAGCTTTCCATGCTCGTAAAGAAGTTCCAAAGGTTCACTAGGAAGAAAGGCTCCAGACAGTCTTCAAGATCCAGCTCAAGAAATGATGAAGCTTCCTCCCGTGACTACAAGAAGAGAACGTGTCACAAGTGCAAGAAACCTGGTCACTACATCTCTGAATGTCCTCAATGGGACAATGAGAACAAAAAGAAGAAGAAGAAGAGCAAGGAATATGATTCTGATGACAAGAAGAAGAAGAAGAAATCCTCAAAGTATTCTTCTAAGTCTTCGTCTAAGTCTTCATCACACAAGAAGAGCTCATATAGCAAGGTTCGTGCATTTGTTGGCAAGGAAATGGATTCTGAGGAGGAGTCTGCATCTGAGGAGGTGGAGATGGAATCTGAAGAGGAATCTGATTCAGGCATGGCAAGCCTGGCTTTAGCTTCATCGTACGTCGCCAAGTCCATCTTCAACACTGAAGACGATGGCCTCTTCACCAACGCTGATGCTAACGAAGATGACTCTGCACCCACCTACTGCTTCATGGCACGTGGTGGCAAGGTAAACTCACGCGATGCTCACTATCCAACATCCAGTGAAGATGACTCTGAATGTAAATCAAAACCTAGCTACAAAACTCTTGCTAAAATTGCAACACAGCAACAGACTGCTATGGAACATATTCAAAAACTGTTAGACAAAAGCGATGACCTTATGGACGCGGAAATGACTCGAACTCAGTCCTTAATTGAAGACATTAAAAATCTTCATGTTAAGTACGAAGAACTTGAAAGTTGTCATGAAATGCTCTGAACTACTCATGAAAAGCTCTCCTATGATTATCTTCAAAGGAAGCAAGAACTTGAGAACTTGAGAGCGGCTCATGAAGATCTTCAAAAAGAGAATGAGTCACTTCGCGCTCAACAGAGCAGTCCCACCCAGGAAGGATTTGAACCACCATGTCTAAAATGCCTTGAGCGTGATAACGCTACTTCTGTTGTTGGATGTTCTACTTCTACTGCGATTGCAATATCTTCAACTACTAATGTGGTAACTAACCCCTCTATCGAGGATACCACTACTATTGTTGATGAGAATGTCAGGTTGAAGACACTGCTTGAGACATGAGTGTACAAGAGTCTCGAAGGGCATCAGACACTATGTGGCGTCCTCAAGAAACAGATTCTGAACCGAAACCCTAGGAAAGAGGGTGTCGGGTTGAGAGGAAAATGAATGTTGATGGTTCTTACTGGAAGCCTGGGCATTACCCCAAAGCCACATGGGTTGCTGCAAAGGGACCTTCAGTGGATCCATCTACCTTATCTGGCTTCACTTGTGCTAACCTGATTATTATTGATGAATCCTTTGATGCAAACTATAAACTGTTTAAGAATCAGAATGGTGAAGTGTTTGCCAGGTATATTGGTACTAACTGCAGGAATGGACCACTTTTGAAGAAGATTTGGGTGCCCAAGAGTTGTCTTGAAAATCTTCAGGTGAATGTCATCATGACACCACCTGGGAAAAGACAAACCCCAGACCAAAGGCTTCACATGGTCCAAAGGCTTCATACAAACAGAGGACTCATCAGAGTCGTCCTAACACAAATGTTTTGTAACGCCCCGTATGTAACTCGCCATATTAGTATTCCAACTCTTGCCATTTTCGGCACTAAGTTATGATATTCCGCATTGTTGGGTTTTGTCTTTGTTTTTGCTTTTGTCCTTGTCATGCATCTCATATCATGTCTTCATGTGCATCGCATTTGCATACGTGTTCGTCTCATGCATCCGAGCATTTTCCCCGTTGTCCGTTTTGCATTCCGGCACTCCTATGACCTCCGGTGTCCCCTTTTGCCTCTTTTCGTGTGCGGGTGTTAAACGATCTCGGATTGGACCGAGACTTGCCAAGCGGCCTTGGTATACTACCGGTAGACCGCCTGTCAAGTTTTGTGCCATTTGGACTTCGTTTGATACTCCAACGGTTAACCGAGGAACCGTAAAGGCCTCGTGTGTGTTGCAGCCCAACACCTCTCCAAAATGTCCCAAAACCCACCTAAACACCCTCCATCATCTCGGTCATTTGATCATGATCGCGTGGCCGAAAACCGTGCTCCATTTGGAGCCTCCTAGCTCCTTCTATGTATAAATAGGCCTCCCCTCTGAAATTTAGGGTCAAAACCCTAGCTCCCTCTCCCCTCCGCGCTGCAGGACGTGTCCAGGCACCACCGGACAAAACTCCCACTGTCCACCGCCACGTGTCCTCGCCGGATTCGTTGGGGCCTCGCGCCCACATCCCCGCGCCGCCACCTGGGCCCAGGCGGGGCCCTCCCGACCCGGAGCGCAGCCGCGCCGCCCGGCCGCTTCCTCGCGCGTCCCCGAGCCCGAGGACGAAGAGCGCCGCTGCCGCAGCTCCCTCCTCCCTCCGCCGTGTCCGTCTCCGGCGACCAGGACACCATCGACCGCCGTGCGCCACTGCCTCATCGCCCTTCTCACCGTCGCCAGCTCCGCCGAGTCGCGCCTCCACCGCCGCCGCCTCTCCGCCTCCCGGCCGGATCCAGCCAGATATGGCCCGATCACCACCTGCTCCGGCCACCGCATCAAGCAACTCTGGCGAGAAGCCCTGTCGAACCTCGTAATCTGTGCCCTGATCCGGATCTGCTACAGTAAACCCTAGGGGTTGACCCATTTTCCCCCAAGTCTCTTATATTTTTAGCATTGTACATCGCATCATATCTCGTCATCCGTAGCCCCATTTTTGGTGTGTAGCATACCAAATTGTTTGCCTGGATGTGCACTTCATTTCATTCCATTGCACCATGTTTATTTGAGTTCATCTTGATGCCCTAAATGTTGTTGCAAGGGTGCTATGTAATGTTAGTTTTTGTTGCTTTACAGATTATGGACATTTGTCATTTTTGCCATGTTTAATGTGTGCCTCCTATGAACTTGAGCCCTACATGTGTTTTGGGCTATGCCATGCTATCTTTGTAGGGGTGTATGCTATGTATTTTTGTAATCACTATGGTGACTAGCACAAGCATGCAAAGTAGCTCTCGTGATGTTGCTGATTTCAGGGACTTAGAATTCTTCTAAGTCATTTCCCTGATGATATTATTATGCCATGTATTCTTGTTGCTACAGAGTGATCCATGCCTCTTTTGTGCATGTTCAGTAAGGATGATTTTGAGATATCGTTATGTTCTATCCATCCATGTCTTTGTTTGAAATTATGGAGCACCCTAGCATGAGTCAATCTTGCTCTACTTTTGCTATAAAATGTTCCTGGCAGATTGTTTACATGTTAATCAATTTTGCCAAGGTCGTTGTAGTTGATCCATGCATGCTATGAGAGTGTTCTTGCCATTTTTAGCTTATTGATCATGTCTTCTTGCTAGGTGTATGCTTACTTTGTCATGCAATGCCTTGTGGTGAGTGCATCGAGCTCGCAAACATGCCTACGTAACTCTGATTTATGCCATGTCTAGTTTTCTGCTAAGTCTGACTGTTAACGAAACTTGATATGTTTACATGGTTGCCATTGTATCGTCTGGTCCTTTTTGGCTTATGGTCAGTAAGGGACTTGTGGTTATATGCTTTGAGTAGTTTCATGCCATGCCTTGCTTTGCCATGATATGTTCCTATAGCATGTTGTTGTCTTGCTCTAAACATTGCTTCCTGATGTTAAATCCTGACATGTTATTTTCACCAAGTCTATGAACCTGATATCTTTTGCACTTTTGCCATGCTTGCTTGAACCTGCTATTGTGTGATTTGGTCGTAGCTCAGTGTTCATCTTTTGTCAAGCATATTAGTGGATCACTGCCATGTGCTTTGTCGTTATGTTAGAGTGCAGTAGATTATTTTTCTTGATGCATTTGGATGGCATCGTGCTGTTAATCGTAGAATAGTGCCATTATTGTTTTGCTTGCCATTTTGCAAACCGTGCATCCGTTTCCGGTGATCTTTATATCGATTTCGACCGAAATCAACTCATTTCCAGCAGCACTCTTGGTTTGCCAAGTTGAGGCCTGGTTCAATCTTTTCCTTCCGGAGTATGCATACGCATTGCATATTACATCCCGCATATCATGCCATGTTTTGCATCATGTTGCTTGTGCACTGCACCGTGGTTGATCGTGGTTCCCTTTGTTTGTGTTCTTGCTTTGGGTAGAGACGGGAGACGAGTACATGATCAAGGAACCCATTGAGTACGCTTATGAGGATCAAGCTTACGTCAACTCGGAGAACTTTATAGGCAAGATGACCATACCCTCAAAATCACTTCTATCTTTGCTTGCTAGTTGCTCGCTCTTTTGCTATGCCTATGCCGCGATACCTACCACATGCTTTATCATGCCTCCCACATTGCCATGTCAAACCTCTAACCCACCTTGTCCTAGCAAACCGTTGTTTGGCTATGTTACCGCTTTGCTCAGCCCCTCTTATAGCGTTGCTAGTTGCAGGTGAAGATTGGAGTTTGTTCCTTGTTGGAACATGATTATTGTTGGGATATCATTATTATATCTTGTTTACTTTAATGCATCTATACACTTGGTAAAGGGTGGAAGGCTCGGCCTTACGCCTGGTGTTTTATTCCACTCTTGCCGCCCTAGTTTCCGTCATACTGGTGTTATGTTCCTTGATTTTGCGTTCCTTACGTGGTTGGGTTATAATGGGAACCCCTTGATAGTTCGCCTTGAATAAAATTCCTCCAGCGAGGCCCAACCTTGGTTTTACCATTTTCCACCTAGCCTTTTCCCTTCGGTTCCGCGGACTCACGGGTCATCTTTATTTTAACCCCCCCCCCGGGCCAGTGCTCCTCTGAGTGTTGGTCCGAAACGAGTAGACTGCAGGGCCACCTCGGGGAAACTTGAGGGTTGGTTTTACTCATAGGATGTCTCATCCGGGTGTGCCCTAAGAACGAGATTGTGCAGCTCTTATCGGGATTTGTCGGCACATTCGGGCGGCTTTGCTGGTTTAGTTTTACCATTGTCGAGATGTCTTGTAACCGGGATTCCGAGTCTGATCGGGTCGTCATGGGAGAAGGAATATCCTTCGTTGACCGTGAGAGCTTGTGATGGGCTAAGTTGGGACACCCCTGCAGGGATTTGAACTTTCGAAAGCCGTGCCCGGGGTTATGGGCAGATGGGAATTTTTTAATGTCCGGTTGTAGAAAAGCTGAAACTTAACTTAATTAAAATGGATCAACAGCGTGTGTAGCCGTGATGGTCTCTTTTCGGTGGAGTCCGGGAAGAGAACACGGTCTCGTGTTATTCTTGAACGTAAGTAGTCTAGGATCACTTCTTGATCATACATTCTCGAACGTCCTTTGCTTTCTCTTCTCGCTCTCATTTGCGTAAGTTAGCCACCATATATGCTAGTGCTTGCTGCAGCTCCACCTCATACCTTTTACCTACCCATAAGCTTAAAGAGTCTTGATCGCGAGGGTGTGAGATTGTTGAGTGCCCATGACTCACAGATTACTTCCAAAACCAGATGCAGGTGCTGATGATACCGTTCTAGGGGATACAACTGAGCTCAAGTGGGAGTTCGATGAGGACTCGGGACGATACTATGTTTCTTTTCCAGACGATCATTAGTGGAGCCCAGTTGGGGCGATCGGGGACATTATGCATTTGGGGTTGTCTTTATTTTGGTTCCGTAGTCGGACCTTGATTGTATCTGGATGATTGTAATGCTATATTTATGGATTGTGTGAAGTGGCGATTGTAAGCCAACTATGTACCTCTTTTCTTATTCAGTACATGGGATGTGTAAAGATTACCCCTCTTGCGTCATTGCCTACAATGCGGTTATGCCTCTAAGTCGTGCTCCGACACGTGGGAGATATAACCGCATCGTGGGTGTTACAAGTTGGTAATCAGAGCCTTATCCTACTTAGGAGCCCCCTGCTTGATCGAATCACTGGCGTTGTTGAGTCTAGAAAAATGTTTTCAGTCTTTTAGGATTTATATATATTCGAGAGTAGGATTCTTTTTACTCCTCAGTCCCTTCGTCGCTCCGGTGAGGCATCCTGACGTAGAGTTTTAACTCTTCTCTTCTCAAATTTCAAAAAAAATTAGGATCATGCGGGTATCTTGGAATCATTCCGATGGTTATGTGACGAGAACATTGTTCTTGGTGCCTCCTGACATTTAGGGGTTGTGGCAGTGTCCCGGGGAGTTGAGCTCCGAGGTGTTGTCGTCACAATTTTATCGTTGTAGTTCTGGAATACCTGAGTTTCGCCGACATCGAAAATCTCTTTTATGCAGTTGTTGGTAAGATAACCTCGACGCCACCCAGTACTGGGGCTGGAATTGGGGGGTATTGCCATAACTCGTATAACAAATGCTTTTCGAAGGTTGAGGTAAATGATTTCCGAAGGTTTCTTGGTTATGTGTTGAAGGATGGATACCGTTGGATGTAGGATTTGATAGTTTTGGGTGAGATATTATGCTTCCCCTGTATCCTCAACACCTAATTGCATAACCAGGAAAATTTCGGGAATTTCATAGGTGGGAATTCATGTAGCTCTAGTATTTCTTCCGCAGATATTTGGTTTGTGATTGGGTAATCCTTACCAAGTATTTGTTCTTGTCCGTATCTTGTTGTTTTTATTCATCTACCTCTATCTAAGTGGCTTCTCAATTTATGGAAGTGTGACCATTTAATTTGGAATTCATTCTTTCATTCTTGTTCGAATGTTAAGACTATATGTTGCAATTTCGATCCATTTGATTCATCTTGAATATATGTCTGTCAAGATGCTAACGGATGTCACCCTCTTCAGGATGGCTCCTCCAACGCGTCTGAATCCGGAACCATCGCCACCACCTCCACCTCCGGAGGCATGGCAAGTTGTGATGGCCGCTACCAACGCCAACACGCAGCTGATTATGCAACTCCTGCAAGAGCGCAACCAAGGAAATCAAGGCAATGGCAACAATCAAAATCAGTTTGCTACACTCAACCAATTCCTCGCAAACCGGCCAAAGACCTTTAGTAACTGTGTCGAGGCCACAGACGCTGATGATTGGCTCGTGGATATCTGCAAACATTTCGAGTGCAGCAACGTCAGGCCGGAGGACTTTCTAAGTTTTGTCGTGGAATTGCCACGACAGATGTCCTTAGTGTCAGGACTTAGTCGCGGGGCCAACGCATCTATGTGGTAGCTTGAGAGGGGTTTAGCGGAATCGATAGACGCAACACAAGACATGGGTTTAGACAGCTTCGGGCCCCGGGAAACATCATCCGGTAATAACCCTACATGTTGTTTGTGGCTAGGTCTCATTATGATCATGAGGGAGTCGCCGGTATGTCGACTCTTTGTGTCTAGCCCTAAAGATTATTTTCTTGTGCTTGTCCCTCTTTAGGGAGCCCTGCCCCTCCTTATATAAGTTGAAGGGGTGGCTTACATGTAGAGTCCTATTAGGATTAGAACTAACTTATTCTCTATTACAAGTTCGATACAAGTACGGGTCTTGCTTCCTCGTAAAGGAAATATTCCTCATGCCCTCTGTCTTAAGCCAGCCCACCAGAGTATAAGCCGGCTTGCTGGGCCTTGGGCCTTGTCGTCCTCCTGATCCGCCCGCCGAGTTCTAGTGAGTCACCATGTCCAGGCGGGTTACATGTAAACCGCCATGTCCGGGCGGACCGCCAGTGAGTCGCCAATCTACAGCCAGGTCTCTGGTGAATCGCCAAGTTCGACGGGGTCATGATTCCGGCCGGGTCATACCACGGGGTATATCCCCAACATTAGCCCCCAGTTTAATTTGGATGTATCCATGTTAAACTGATCTTGTAAAATAAACACAAAAACAAACTTGATAGGTTTTGCTCTGGGTTAAATATTTTCCTGAACCGGCAACTGATCATCTTTAAGTCCTTGTCATTTCCTCCTGGATGCATACTCAAAGATCTTATAGCAAATGTCTTTTAACAGATATGTCCAAACCTTGCCAATGCAAAAATCCAAATACTTATTTTGAAAAATCTGGGTCAATAGGCCAGCTTTAGAGCCAACTTGCAGACATTGGTATCTTATAGAGAAATATTGTAATAAATAATCCACTTGAATCAGCTTCCAAAGCACCGGCTTAAAAAATATTGGTCTTGAAAAACTCATTTGACTTTCAGTCGGCTTGTAGAACTTGCCGATTTATCATTGCCAAAATATCCGGTTTGTAAATATTGATAGCACCGGGTCATAATTGTTGCCGACGCCGGGTTATAGTTATTGGTGACGCCGGGTCAATCTGGTTTACTCAAAACTGAGAATTTGAAGATTTTTCTCCCTTATATCCATATTACCTGTAGCCCCCAAGTCTTGAGCGGAAACAAAGTGATGACTTAAGACTTGCTTCAATATGAATACCGCCACTTTGAAGAAATCCATGTTGTTCATCTTAGTCACTAGTAAAGACTAAATACTCCATATATGTAACCCCCAAGTGTCGGGTTATCATGCTTGCAGCAACCTGGGACTTGTAATTGCCTTATACTCATGAAAGCTTCAACCAGTGTATCCCCCAAGGGCCGGGTCATTATGCAATAATGAGCAGGGACTTTATAAATATGATCATATAGACTTGAACAACAACGTGTAGCCCCCAAGGGCCAGCTCAGTAAGATAATATTGAGCTGGGACTTTATATATCCTTCTTTTGAAAAGAAACATCATATGATGTAACCCCCATCATGGGGCTTGAACCCACGTCCACAAGGTTAAGGGCTTTGTGCTTTACCAACTGAGCAGTGGACCCTTCAATATAATGGAATAAAACTTGTGTACCTTGAATTGTTAACAGGAGCAATGGGTAGCCCCCAAGGGCCGGCTCATTATGATGTGATGAGTTGGGTCTTCAATAAAGCCAGTAAAATTGTCTTTGCATTAGCCCCCAAGTGCCATGGTGCATGCTGGCAGTGACATGGGACTTGCATATTTGATATCATCTCAAAATGAATAATGTAGCCCCCAAGTACCGGGTTGTAAGCCTGCAGCTACTCGGGACTATTCCTTTCATTGTAGAATAAATCCTATCCATTGATAAAATAATAGCCATTGCGCCAAAGCGACTTTGAATACCTCATCATAATATTAGTTACTGATAACCATAATAAAAATCCAGCCATGTTGGCTATTAAAGATTTGAATAACCCGGTTTGAAAACCTCAATCATTCAATATCATAATGAAAAATCCAGCCAAGTTTAGCTATTTAAAGATTCAAGTACCTTATCTGTTGACAAGTTAATCCAGAGTTTTAAATACCCGGCGGCTCTTGGCAGATGGCGATTTAATACGCCTCCATTGTAAGACAGAATTTTTATAACCCGGCTATTTATAGCTTTTGAGAAGATCCAGCACGGATGTTCATTCTGAAGCATCAATTTTAATGATGAGCTTGGACTTAAGCATTTATATAAGCCATAGTTCTGCAAATCCTGCACAAAGTTTAAACATCATACGCCCTGGCGACTTAATGTCAAAAGCCAGGGCGGGTAACCACCCAAATGTAGTCTTATCATGTGATATTAAATTTGCACTGTCGGTCTATGTGACCTACACAGTAAGGGTGATAACCCAATCTTTGATACGCGCATGATTCCAATGGCGTAATTCAAACTATACCGGCGACTTAAAGTCCATAGTCAGGGATGGTTTAAACATAATCATGTATAAACAATATTATACCTGTGATATTGAATCGTACTGCCGGCTTATGATACCTATGCAATAAGGGTGATAACCCAAAACTTAGAAGTTTAAACTTTCCAAGTATTAATATTGTCATATGTTGGCGACTTGTTCATCAAAATCTAGGGCGGGTTAATAGAAATGACATATATATGCTTCAGATATGAGCAAAAAGTCTCAAAACCGAAAAAATTGTTTGCAAAAACTTAAACCAAATAAAAATTGAGGTTTCTGATTCGAATACGATCAGTAAACCATTCCAAAGGGGTAAAGCTAGGATTCGAATACAATCATGTAGCCCCATGTGGCTTTGGCGTTGCGCCGATCAAGAGGGTACCGACAGCTATGTTCTCTTTGGTTCGAATACGACCTATGTTTGAACAGGAAGCCCCCAAATGACCTTGAGAGGTTTTTAACGACCCTAATTTGAATACAATCCAAGTCGAACCCAAAAGGGGTTAAGCTATGATTTGAATACGATCAAGAAGCCCCCTAGTGAGTTTGGCTTTGCGTTGATCAAAAGGGTTACGACAGCTATGTTCTCTTTGGTTCGAATATGACCTATGTTTGAACAGGAAGCCCCCAAGTGACCTGTAAATGTGGCTATGAGCCGGATCAAAGGGTAATCATAGCTTAGCTCAATAAGTCAGAAGCCCCCAAGTGATATATTTTTGAGATGCGATCGTCGGGTGCCTATGTTTGAGTTTTGGTGTGCAACAAAAATCTCTTTAGTCCCTGTAATTTTTCCTGAAAACTCGAACTTGCGAGAGATGAATTCTTTTTAAACAGGAACTTTAAACCGGATTTGGGAGCTTCAAGCTTTGTGGGAAACGGGTTTACCTTGAGCCAGATGTTTGATCCAGATTTGAGAGCTTAAAAGATTTGTAAGAGACAAATTTACCTTGAGCCGGATGTTTGAACCGGATTTGAGAGCTTCAAAGCGTGTAGGAGAGAGATGACTCTTGAACCGGATTTTAATACGGAATCTTTATTTTGAACCGTTAATTTTCTGACGGCCTTTAAATTTCCATTAATATGGCAGTGTCCTCCGGAACCGGGTTATCATTCCCTCCAGTGACCCGGAGTTCCCGAGTCATGTCATTGTAGCCCTCGAGTCTTAAGACTACTTGAGGTGTTGGCTTGAGACTCTCCATATTTGACCACTATATAAACCGGTATGAGTCCTTCAATAGCTCAGTGATATAACTTGTCCTGCATTGGAGAACCTCACAAGACAGAGTGATCGCTTTTAAAGAAAGCAATATGTAATATAAAAATATACTGGATGATTTTCACCTGATATGTTAGGCCAGAAATTATCTGCCATGGAGTTTATGATCTCTATGGTGAAGTTAAATTTAACCACGAGTTAGTCGGCCACGGGAGCAGGTAGACGAGCCGGCCGCGGCGTTGTAAGCCGGTGCAGACGAGCAAGTTGTCCTCCTCATTGTAAGCCGACGCGGACACGAGAGACGGCCACGGCGTTGTAAGCCGGCGCGCTCGCGAGAGATGGCCACGACGTTGTAATCCGGTGCGGGAATCCGTTGAGTAAGGACAACCACCTGTGCCAAATAATGTTTGGTGTGTTTCCATCTCCGCGGTATAATACCACTTTGTGATGGATAATTTTCCTGCATATAAAATACAACAGGGCAAAGTAGCTTTGCTTGGATGAATTAATATGTGCTTAAAAATAGGGAAAACAACATCTGGTATTTTTCGGATGTTGATAGCAGCTCATCTGAAAATCTCCAGCAGCTACCCTTCCCTGATAATAGCTATACACGTGACCATACCATCAAGTACTGCCAACAGACATGTCCTAATAATATGGTTGACTTTTCAATTTGATCTTCCATGTAAATACTTGATGTTTTCTCTGGTATGTATTCATAGTAGGCTGTGTGCAACAGCCAACTTTTCTCATAACCATTGTTGAAGTGACCTTCTCCCATATTAACTATATGTTCCAGGCCTAGGCAAAGGTGGCTCGCGGCGACTGTCAGGGATGGCGACTGTGACTCGCAGAGGCAACGAAAACGGCCGGGAGGCGAACAGCAGGGTCGGGGCCGCAAATGATGTGGAAACAACGCAAACCAGAGTAATTGTTCTTCGACAAAAACAATATATGCTAATAAATTTAAACGTATAAATATCACCTAATTGTTCGGATGACGGTTAATCTGTTCAACGCAACAGAGGCGACTCAATATATCAGACGCGGCTCAACATGGCCCCGGTGGTTTAACATGGTAATGAAATAGAGGCATCACCATGGCGGTGGCTCAAAAACTACAGCGACAGCGCGTTTGAGACAGTGGCGGCGGCTCGCAACGGACGTGCGGTGACCATGAATAAACGCCAGTCGGGGTGGCTCCGCGTAATGTCATAGCGGCCACAGCGAAGGTAGCGGTTTAAGCGCGCGACGGTTTGCAACGGACGCGCGGCGGTTTTCCAATATCTCGGACTTGGTGACGACTCGTGACGCAGCCGTGGAGGGCCAGGTCGTGTCAGGCAGTTGAAAAGACCCTGGTGAAACAGCATCAGTCTTGGTGAGTTCTCCTTCTCCGGGTCGCAGTTGATTTGCAGAACCTATGTCCGCATAGCATTAAAACGTCGATAACGATAGATCACTTTTTACCAGCGGCTTGCACAGACATCTACGGAAGAATTACTCCAGCCGCTTGGTTACTTCCTCAATCCGTGTGCCTAATGAAATTCTTGCTGTTTTTTCTTTCTTCAGACATCTACAGACAATGGTTTGCTTCCCCACATAGCAGTTTTGGCCCAATAAAAAATTTAGAGTTGTAGATCAACTTGGCCATCACTTGTCAGAGCACTAATTGGAATAGCACCATTGCTACTTGTTGGCTCTTCCCATTATTGCAGGTTTCACGTGAGGATATGGAAGCTGGTATGACCCCTTGCATGCATGGGTGCCTAACTTGGTCGATGGGAGGAAAACAAGGACTACAGCGGCTCGTCGGCCTTCGTGTGGATGATCGGCTACTACTTTCAAGGGGTTGATCCGACCACATAATTAGGTGAGCACCCATGAAGGAAACGGTTTCGATCTCCTTGAACTTTTGTTGGTCTCGGCGATATTTGTGACAGATCATAGAACAGCGGCTGCACTCCCAGACGTGACCCTCTTTCTAGGGTTTCAACAAATCTCGTTGGGCAGACGTGTTTGGCCGGTCAACGTTGAATTTACCTTTTGACTCTTGTCTGGTTTATACAGCTGCCAAAACTTTTTCAATCTTCACTAATAAACTCAGAATTGATTTAGATCCTTTTGCACCCGTTCTTCTCTACCCGGCAAATCGTGAACTTCTCGATCTCTAGGAGAGATCCCTCCAAGAACTCATCACCACCGTGCGCAGGACCCACGGTGGGCGCCAACTGTCATGGAATTGTCGCGGCAGATGTCCTTAGTGTCAGGACTTAGTCACGGGGCCAACGCATCTATGTGGTAGCTTGAGAGGGGTTGAGCGGAATCGAGAGACGCAACGCAAGACAGGGTTTAGACAGCTTCGGGCCACAGGAAACATCATCCGGTAATAACCCTACATGCTGTTTGTGGCTAGGTCTCATTATGATCATGAGGGAGTTGCCGGTAGGCCGCCTCTTTGCGTCTAGCCCTAAAGATTATTTTCTTGTGCTTGTCCCTCTTTGGGGAGCCCTGCCCCTCCTTATATAAGTTGAAGGGGCGGCTTACATGTAGAGTCCTATTAGGATTAGAACTAACTTATTCTCTATTACAAGTCGGATACAAGTACGGGTCTTTCTTCCTCGTAAAGGAAATATTCCTCATGCCTTCTATCCTAAGCCGGCCCACCAAAGTATAAGCCGGCTTGCTGGGCCTTGGGCCTTGTCGTCCGTCTGATCCGCCCGCCGGGTTCCAGTGAGTCACAATGTCCAGGCAGGTTACATGTAAACCGCCATGTCCAGGCGGACCGCCAGTGAGTCGCCAAGCTACAGCCTGGTCTCTGGTGAATCACCAAGTTCGACCGGGTCATGATTCCGGCCGGGTCATACCGCGGGGTATATCCCCGACAAGTTTACCTTGTTCCAACTCAAAGACCAAGCTGCAAAGTGGTATCAACAATACAAAGATTCCAGAGGAGGTCGTGTGATTACCTGGGATGAATTTCGCCAAGACTTCAGAGCTCACCACATCCCTCAGAGTGTTGTTGAGAGCAAGCGTGAGGAGTTCCGCAATCTGAAGCAAGGCAGCTTGTCTGTTTACCAATACAACATCATGTTCCAGAAGCTCGCTCATTTCGCTAAGAAAGACGTCCCTGACGAGAAGAGCATGATTTATAAGTTCAGAGGTGGCCTCAGAGAAGATCAGTAACTAGCTCTTGTGCTTTTTGAGCCGAAAAAGTATGATGAGTTCTACAATATGGCACTAAAGCAAGAGGCTGCTCAGCTCAAGTGCGATGCTTGCAAGAAGAGAGTCAGGGATGCAACTCCTTCTTCTTCAACTCAAGTGGAAGCTAAGTAGCAAAAGTATTGGTTGCCTCCTCCTCCTCTATTCCGCCAGCCTTATCTGCAGAAGAGCAAAGGTGGCAATGGATCTTCCCACCCACCCAACCCAGGCTTTCAGAACAAGACTCCATCTCATGCTCCAAGATCAAGTGCTCCGTATCACCGGCCGCTTTCTGAGGTCACGTGCAACAACTGTCAGCAGAAGGGTCACTATGCAAACAAATGTTTCAACCAGAGGTGTCTTCCTCCTCCTCCTCCTGTGAGATCTGCTAGCAATGCAGTGGTCAAGCATAATCCCAAGTTTGCAAAGGTCAACATGATGAACACAACTCAGGCAGATGTGACACCCCAAAAATTTGGCCTTATTTTAATGAATTAAAAAAATTTCCAGGAATTAAAACTTTGGATATCTGAGCTGCTTTTTGATTTTTTTAAATCATTTCCTTCCCTGTTATGATGAGTTTTTCCCAAAGAGAAAACTTTTCAAATATGTTATTGGACATATTTAATCTCTCAAGAGAAACTTTCCCTTATTTAATATAACTAATTAAATAATTAAGTTGCTTGATCTTTACTTTCTTGAAAATGGTTTTTCAAGGTTAAATGGCCTTATTTGAACTACAACCATTTGATAGATTCACTTAAAATTCCCACAAAAATTTGGAGATGTCATGTGATGTTTTTTAAATCACTTTTATGCAAAAATATATTTCATTCATGAAATACTTTGAGCCCTACACCCAATTTTTCTTCTCTAGTCGAGAGTGCATTTTGCACTACAACCCATTTAAATAATTCTTTCTAGCCTCCACCAAAATTATGGGATGATGGTAATGGCCTAAGATTCCACATTATGCAAAAACCTCGTGCTGTTCTTTGCAAAATTTGAGTGAATCAACCTCATTTTCATTCTGGACCAACTTGATGGTTTGTACAGCAACCATATTTTTGCTTGCTCTTTAACCCTTGATTGTTTCTCCTACTTGTAGTCCTCCATGTTAAACCCTTAAGTCCAGGAGCATGAACCTTTTGGATCATTTTTGGTTCATGAAATAATGCTATTTATTTCCTGTCCAGAATTGAAGTTTTGTAAAACTTGCACTAACAAGTTGCTGCATTTGACCAACTAACCACACCACCCTCTTGTACATCTAAAGAGACTTCCATCTGGAGTTTTTGACCACTCCAAGACTTGCCTAAGTGCCCTTGGCATTTTGCCAAACACCTTATGGGCAGGATCTGTTTTGGCATGAATTTTTGGTTTGCACTGTGAACCTGATCCCCTGACCAAACCAGCTTGTCCACTGATCTCCTTGCAAGCCCAAACCTAGACCTGTTAACCCCAGCCTCAACCGCGACCTCTAGCATGCTCTGGCATTTCGTCGAGCACACTCAGTGCATGCACGGGACGCGCCCAGAGCGCGCGTATTGCACGACCCGTGCGCCGAGCCGACACGCTGGCCCCACGGTTTTGGCTCGCTCCGCGGCATCACGCCACGCGCTCCCCTTCTCATAGCTACGCGCCAAGCCGCCCCTCGCCGCGCCCGGCAGGCCAAGCGCTAGCCGCCGCCGCCGCCCGACAGCCTCTGCCCATGTCGGCGCTGCCGAACCTTCCTCCGCTCGCCACCTGGCCCATGTAACAGCGCGTGCTCATCCGCGAGTGTGTCCACTAGCGCTCGTCGCCGCCACGTCGCCCTGGCTACAGAGAGGCGGTTCGCCGGAGGGCTTATCCACGGCCACCGCAGAACCGACCTCGACGAGCTATAAAAAGAGGACCTCGAACCCATTCAAGCACACAGGCAATCTTAGAATGCTCCCCTAGTTCCCCCGTGGCAGCCAATCGACCCGGAGAGGCCTCCTTCCTCATCTCCGGCAACTCCTGCCGCCGCCACTGCCCCGGCCAATTCGGCACCACCGAGACCTCCCACTCTCCATTCTCTCCACCAAGAGCTTCCTCATCTTCCCGTGAACCATTCCCACTACTCGATGTTGATCAAGAATCACCATAACCCCAATCACACTGTGCTCTTGACGCTCTCCGTCCGCCGCGAAGCTCACCGCCGACGACCCCGTCCACCCCCGAGACCGTAACACCCACCGGCGGAACCGCCTCGACCCCCTGAGCCCGTGGATAGCTTGGGTTTCTCGAACAAAGCCGCCAATCGCCGGCGGCGATCGCCGGAGTTCCGCCTCCGCTCGGGACAGAGAAAGAGGAGGGATAGACTGGTCAAACCTGACCAGTGGGCCCTCTGGACCCACTGTCAGCGACTGCGTGCCTGTCCACGTGGGATTAAGTGAAGGCATAATTTCCCCAGTACGTTTCCCCCGCTCCGAAAGCGTATTTCCCTCTGAAACGTTTTCTTTTCTGTTTTATTTTAAATAACAGATTTTGACCACAACTATGACTGGTTATAACTTTTTAAATATAACTCCAAATGAAATGATTCTTTTTCCTACCTCTCTCAAATTTCACCTAGTTTATTTTAAGATTTATTTGAAAAAAGTTCAGAACAACTTTTGGTGCCGTTTTTATTTTGTGTGTTAATTCTTTTATATTGCTAAAATAGGATTTTCGAAGAGAGGAGAAATGTTTCAAGTTTTGGAGTGCACCCTGCCTTTCCACACATTGAAGGCAAGCATTCTGGACCCCGGCATAATATTTTTTGTGTGTTCAATGACACGTTCATAACATCACCTCACTTTGGAGAAACTTGTTATTTCATGTGATATGATCATATGCATGGGTGCATGTTATTGATTTCCATGCTGTTGGAAATGGACACACTTGTGATGATAATCACCCTCATGTGCCTTGCATGCACACCGGCAGGAACCCGGGAAAACCTCTGCCTTGGGTAGGCATGAGTTTGTCGCCGGTCTCTGTCGGGACGGTTATGTCTGGTATGGCATGGTAAGGTGATATGAGCGGTGACTCTGTTGGACGAAATATATTCGTTATACTAACCATGCAGGGAATACTTAATATCATTTCATTGCACCATGTTCATTTGAATTCATCTTGATGCCCTAAATGCTGTTGCAAGCATGCTATGTAATATTAGTTTCTGTTGCTTTACAGATTATGGACATTTTTCATTTTTGCCATGTTTAATGTGTGCCTCCTATGAACTTGAGCCCTACATGTGTTTTGGGCTATGCCATGCCATCTTTATAGGGGTGTATGCCATGTATTTTTGTGATCATTGTGGTGACTAGCACAAGCATGCAAAGTAGCTCTCATGATGTTGTTGATTTCAGGGACTTAGAATTCTTCTAAGTCATTTCCCTGATGATATTTTTATGCCATGTATTCTTGTTGCTACAGAGTGATCCATGCCTCTTTTGAGCATGTTCAGTAAGGATGATTTTGAGATATTGTTATGTTCTATCCATCCATGTCTTTGTTTGAAATTATGGAGCACCCTAGCATGACTCAATCTTGCTCTACTTTTGCTATAAAATGTTCCTGGCAGATTGTTTACGTGTTAATCAATTTTGCCAAGGCTGTTGTTGTTGATCCATGCATGCTATGAGAGTGTTCTTGCCATGTTTAGCTTATGATCATGTCTTGTTGCTAGTTATATTCTTAGTTTGTCATGCAATGCCTTTTGGTGAGTGCATCGAGCTCGCAAACATGCCTACGTAACTCTATTTTATGACATGTCCAGTTTTCTGCTAAGTCTGAATATGTTAACGAAACTTTCTATGTTTACATGGTTGCCATTGTATCTTCTGGTCCTTTTTGGCTTATGGTCAGTAAGGAACTTTTGTTATATGTTGTGAGTAGTTTCATGCCATGCCTTTCTTTGCCATGATATGTTCCTGTAGCATGTTGTTGTCTTGCTCTAAACATTGCTTCCTGATGTTAAATCCTGACATGTTATTTTCACCAAGTCTGTGAACCTGATATCTTTTGCACTTTTGCCATGCTTGTTTGAACCTGCTATTGTGTGATTTGGCCGTAGCTCAGTTTTCATCTTTTGTCAAGCATATTGAGTGGATCACTTCCATGTGCTTTGTTGTTACGTTAGAGTGCAGTAGATTATTTTTCTTGATGCATTTAGATGGCATCATGTTGTTAATCGCAGAATAGTGCCATTATTGTTTTGCTTGCCATTTGCAAACCGTGCATCCGTTTCTGGTGATCTTTATATCGATTTCGACCGAAATAAACTCATCTTTCCAGCGGCACTCTTGATTTTCCAAGTTGAGGCCTGGTTCAATCTTTTCCTTCTGGAGTATGCATATGCATTGCATATTACATCCCGCATATCATGCCATGTTTTGCATCATGTTGCTTGCGCATTGCACCGTGGTTGATCGTGGTTCCCTTTGTTTGTGTTCTTGCTTTGGGTAGAGCCGAGAGACGAGTACGTGATCGAGGAACCCGTTGAGTACGCTTACAAGGATCAAGCTTATGTCAACTCGGAAAGCTTTACAGGCAAGATGACCATACCCTTGAAATCACTTCTATCTTTTCTTGCTAGTTGCTCGCTCCTTTGCTATGCCTATGCCGCGATACCTACCACATGCTTTATCATGCCTCCCATATTTCCATGTCAAACCTCTAATCCACCTTGTCCTAGCAAACCATTGTTTGGCTATGTTACCGCTTTGCTCAGCCCCTCTTATAGCGTTGCTAGTTGCAGGTGAAGATTGGAGTTTGTTCCTTGTTGGAACATGATTATTGTTGGGATATCATTATTATATCTTGTTTACTTTAATGCAACTATACAATTGGTAAAGGGTGGATGGCTCGGCCTTATGCCCAGTGTTATGTTCCTTGATTTTGCGTTCCTTACGCGGTTGGGTTATAATGGGAACCCCTTGATAGTTCGCCTTGAATAAAACTCCTCCAGCCAGGCCCAACCTTGGTTTTACCATTTGCCACCTAGCCTTTTCCCTTGGATTTCGCGGACTCAAGGGTCATCTTTATTTTAACCCCCCGGGCTAGTGCTCCTCTGAGTGTTGGTCCGAAACGAGTAGACTGCGGGGCCACCTCGTGGAAACTTGAGGGTTGGTTTTACTCGTAGGATGTCTCATCTGGGTGTGCCCTGAGAACGAGATATGTGCAGCTCCTATTGGGATTTGTCGGCACATTCGGGCGGCTTTGCTGGTTTAGTTTTACCATTGTCGAGATGTCTTGTAACCGGGATTCCGAGTCTGATCGGGTTGTCCTGGGAGAAGGAATATCCTTCGTTGACCGTGAGAGCTTGTGATGGGCTAAGTTGGGACACCCCTGCAGGGTTTGAACTTTCGGAAGTCGTGCCCGTGGTTATGGGCAGATGGGAATTTTTTAATGTCCGGTTGTAGAAAACCTGAAACTTAACTTAATTAAAATGGATCAACAGCGTGTGTAGCCGTGATGGTCTCTTTTCGGTGGAGTCCGGGAAGAGAACACGGTCTCGTGCTATGCTTGAACATAAGTAGTATAGGATCATTTCTTGATCATACATTCTCGAACGTGCTTTGCCTTCTCTTCTCTCTCATTTGCGTAAGTTAGCCACCATATATGCTAGTGCTTGTTGCAGCTCCACCTCATACCTTTTACCTACCCATAAGCTTACATAATCTTGATCGCGAGGGTGTGAGATTGCTGAGTCCCTGTGACTCACAGATTACTTCCAAAACCAGATGCAGGTGCCGATGATACCGTTCTAGGGGATACAACTGAGCTCAAGTGGGAGTTCGATGAGGACTTAGGACAAACTACATTTCTTTTCCAGACGATCAGTAGTGGAGCCCAGTTGGGGCGATCGGGGACATTATGCATTTGGGGTTGTCTTTATTTTGGTTCAGTAGTCGGACCTTGATTGTATCTGGATGATTGTGATGCTATATTTATGTATTGTGTGAAGTGGCGATTGTAAGACAACTATGTACCTCTTTTCTTATTCAGTACATGGGATGTGTAAAGATTACCCCTCTTGCGACATTGCCTACAATGCGGTTATGCCTCTAAGTCATGCTCCGACACATGGGAGATATAGCCGCATCGTGGGTGTTACATGTTTTGCCGGGAAAACATACTCAGACCTATGAATATGAGCGTTTTTCATCAAACTGCCATGTTCCTAAGACCAAGAACTACTCTGCTTATTCTTATGAGTATTATTCACCTCCTGCAAGACTATTTGCTAGGGATCCAAAGCCAAAGTTCTCAGATGCTGCACATAGACTCATTGCTTCGAAGCCACCCCTCAAGATGTGGGTTGTTAAGAAAAGTTCACTCTCTTTTGCAAGGAAAGGTCTCCAGCCGGAATTCAAAGGCATCAGATACTATTGCTGGGGACCTAAAACATCTTGTAAGGCGCAAGATAAAGTGCCCAAATGGTCTTATTAGGTATTTCGTTCCTGATTCGCTTGCCATGCATCCTATATGTCCTAACCTGGATCTGAGCTTTCATAATCCACTTGCTCGTCAAAAGTTTATGCTTCACAATACTCTTTGTGAAGCCTATCCCCCTAACTTCACTGTAGGGTATGACACCAGCTGCTTCAGAATGGATTATTGATAGTGGATGCACTAACCACATGACTAGCGATCGAAGTCTTCTCATGGCCTCCACCTTACATCCATCTGACAAGAGTCATATCACATTTGCTGACACTGGTAAAAGCAAGGTATTGGGTCTAGGTACAGTTGCAATCTCAAAGGATTAGCACATGGATAAAGTGATGCTTGTTGAATCCCTTGGTTTCAACTTAATGTCTGTCTCAATGCTTTGTGACTTGAACATGATTGTGATATTTGGAAAATATTGTTGCCTTGTGCTAATGGAATTTGACAAGTCTCTAGTCTTTGAAGGGTACCGAAAAGGTCGTCTGTACATGGTAGATTTCTCAGCAGGACCATAGTTGGTAGTATATCTTCTAGCAAAAGCTTCAGAGTGCTGGCTCTGGCATCGGAGGCTAGGGCATGCTAGCATGAGGAACTTGTACACTCTTGCGAAGAAGAAGCATGTCATAGGCATCGAGGGCGTTGATGACCCACAAGTATAGGGGATGTATCATAGTCCTTTCGATAAGTAAGAGTGTCGAACCCAATGAGGAGCAGAAGGAAATGATAAGCGGTTTTCAGCAAGGTATTCTCTGCAAGTACTAAAATAAGTGGTAACAGATAGTTTTGTGATAGGATAAATTATAACGAGCAACAAGTAACAAAAGTAAATAAAGTGCAGAAAGGTGGCCCAATCCTTTTTTAGCAAAGGACAAACCGGAACAAACTCTTATAATAGGAAAAGCGCTCCCGAGGACACATGGGAATATCGTCAAGCTAGTTTTCATCACGTTCATATGATTCGCGTCCGATACTTTGATAATTTGATATGTGGGTGGACCGGTGCTTGGGTGCTGTTCTTACTTGAACAAGCATCCCACTTATGATTAACCTCTATTGCAAGCATCTGCAACTACAACAAAAGTACTAAGGTAAACCTAACCATAGCATGAAACATGTGGATCCAAATCAGCCCCTTACGAAGCAACGCATAAACTGGGGTTTAAGCTTCTGTCACTCTAGCAACCCATCATCTACTTATTACTTCCCAATGCCTTCCTCTAGGCCCAAATAATGGTGAAGTGTTATGTAGTCGACGTTCACATAACACCACTAGAGGCTAGACAACACACATCTTATCAAAATATCAAACAAATACCAAATTCACATGACTACTCATAGCAAGACTTCTCCCTTGTCCTCAGGAATGAACGTAATTACTCACAAAGCATATTCATGTTCAAAATCAGAGGGGTAATAATATGCATATAGGATCTGAACATATGATCTTCCACCAATTAAACCAACTAGCATCAACTACAAGGAGTAATCAACACTACTAGCAACCTACTAGCACCAATCCCGGACTTTGAGACAAGAATTGGATACAAGAGATGAACTAGGGTTTGGAGATGAGATGGTGTTGGTGAAGATGTTGATGGAGATTTCCCTCTCCCGCTGAGAGGAGCGTTGGTGATGGCGATGGTGATGATTTCCCCCTCCGGGATGGAAGTATCCCCGGCAGAACAGCCCTGCCGGAGCTCTAGATTGGATCCGCCAAGGTTCCGCCTCGTGGCGGCGGAGTCTCGTCCCGAAAAGTTCCTTCCTATTTTTTCTCATCGAAAGACTTCATATAGGAGAAGATGGACGTTGGAGAGCCACCAGGGGGCCCACGAGGTAGGGGCGCGCCCTAGGGGGGCGCGCCCCCACCCTCGTGAGAAGGGTGTGGGCCCCCTGGCCTTCATCTTTTGCGAGGATTTTCTTTATATTTTTTAAGATGTTCCGTGGAGTTTCAGGACTTTTGGAGTTGCGCAGAATAGGTCTCTAATATTTTCTCCTTTTCCAGTCCAGAATTCCAGCTGCTGGCATTCTCCCTCTTTATGTAAACCTTGTAAAATAAGAGAGAATAGCCATAAGTATTGTGACATAAAGTGAAATAACAGTCCATAATGCAATAAATATCGATATAAAAGCATGATGCAAAATGGACGTATCAACTCCCCCAAGCTTAGACCTCGCTTGTCCTCAAGCGAAAAGCCGATAACAATAAATATGTCCTCATGTTTAGAGGTAGAGGTGTCGATAAAAATAAAATACAGACATGAAGGCATCATGATTATTCTCATAACAGCAACTTATATAGATTTTGTCATATGATTACTTATTTTCAAGTGATGATCTATTCACAATGCAAAAGTATAAATCATAAACCTTATTGGGCTCCAACAAACTATAATATCAGTCATTGAAGCAATTGCAATTTATCATAACATCGGAAAGAGTCTATGTCAGAGCTAAAAAGAAAGTCCACATACTCAACTATCATTTAGTCCTCCATAATTGCTAACACTCACGCAATACTTGTGGCTACAGAGTTTTAATCGGACACAGAGAAAGATAGGGGCTTATAGTTTTGCCCCACAACCTTTTACCTCAAGGGTAATGTCAACAATAATGGTTCATGCTCCCTTACATCCAATTAGATATATATATATATATACCATGTTCTTTCCAACATGCTGAGCTTGCCAAAGGATAAAATGAAAAAGGAAAGGTGAAGATCACTGTGACTCTTGCATAAGGTAGAAGATAATAATAAAGGATAGGCCCTTCACAGAGGGAAGCAGAGGTTGCCATGCGCTTTTATGGTTGGAAGCAACCCAAGAATTGGAGGAAGTAAGAATGTTGCATTTGAAGACGGAGGAGGTCCTGCTGTTTCTGCTATCTGAAGCCCAAGATAATCCCGGTTCTTCTTTAGATACCATTTGAAATTTTCATTAGATTGTTGTACTTGCATGTTGTGTCATGTCTCTGAATGGATTATGTTGCAAGACCCCCTATGTTGTCCATGTGTTGTAATGATCCGAATTTTTTAGGCGAGGTAATCCTCAGAACTTGTATGATTGACATAAGGTGAACTATTTGTCGTGTGAGCATATTGTATTGGATGAAATAACTGTTTGACTCAGAGTGTATCCAACCTACTGAATTCGAAGATCATGACATTTCTAAATCATAATCGTATATAAAGGTGGAATAAATCTTTGTTGTGGTTTAGAAGAAATAAATAACAAAACGTATAATTATCTCTGGATATTCGTAATCGAATACAAATTGGATTTAAATTTAGTTTGCCAGGTCCCAGGGCATACGTGAATGCTAATTCTCCCAAGTTTTGAACGAATCGGCTAAACACCCACTATAATTTGTGGCCTGCTCGAAGCAAGTGTTTGGGAGATGGAAATTACTATCTACCCCTGACACTTGACATCCTTATCGACAGGATTTACACTGCTGTCGATAGGGGTAGACTAGTAACTTCAATCAGACGTGACACGATGGCCTCTGAGCCCATTCAGACACGGTGGGCACCAAATGTGGGCGGCAAAACACATTTGATTCAAGCTCGTCCGAAAGACATGTGTCTCTTCCTCCATTTACCCATTCATACACGGTGGGCGGCAAAACAAACTCTCCTCGTCCGAAATCGATGTAGGCTTATATTTTAAATAGGGGCAGATGTGTAACTTCCATCAGACGTGACACAACCGCCCTACCTGTCAGCCCCGTTCATACACCATGGGCGCCAACCGTGGGTGGCAAAACACCGTGTCCTTGCCCGAAATCGATGTATGCTAATATTTTAAATAGGGGCAGATGTGTAACTTCCATCAGACGTGACATAACCGCCCTACCTGTCCGCCCCGTTCATACACCGTGGGCGCCAACCATAGGTGGCAAAACACCCTCTCCTCGCTCGAAATAGTTACCGGCAAATATTTGGGAGATGCGAGATTATCGTCCTATCCCCAACCGACGCGATGTCCGAAATTTTAAACGGGGGATAAGTTCGTAACTTTCCCCCAATTCAGAGAAGCGCGTCCCAAAGTTTGAGATCCCCCTCCCCTCCATTTCCCCATTCATACACCGTCGGCATCACGACAACCTCCACACTGCGGCCAGGCTCCTCCGTCCGCCACCCCATCCTCCACCTTGCCGGAGCCGCAACCCCTACCCCGTCGTCCACTGCAAGAGATGGACGTCTCTCATCGATGGCGCTGGACCAGCATCCTTTCATCACCTCCCCTCGCTTCATCGGCGCCGTTATCCACCTTGCCATTGCCGCTCCTACGACCACCTCGTCCACGGCAAGAGGATATATCCCCCGACCCGACCGTCTACCGTCTAAAGTCTTCTTCCCCGCCGCCAACAGCCATCGCACCCGGGGCACCCTCAACATATCAGCATAGGCCTACATGGCATCGCAAGAGAGGTGGTACTCTTCCATATGTGCATAAGTTATTGATCTCACCTGGAAAATAGATCGTGATTTGTTTACTGTACTTTTCTTGTCCGTACCAAATCGTAGTGGCTAGTTGAAAGCAAACATTGGTTGCGAAGTAGCTTTGTCCGGTTTGCACCTTCAGATCCGCCATGGCACGGGCACTATACTCGTAAAGCTTATGGTTTCCCCCCTTTATATTCACTACCATCATCGTAGGTGCTTCGTGTCGTGCTAGCACTGCTCCTCAAGACCTCAACCCAAAGCTTACGTGTTGAAATACGAATCTGATATGATGCTCATATCACTAAAACAGAGAATGTTTAATTGGTCACCTAATGTTCCTATATTCGTTTCGAAAAGCATGTGCGCCACCCACTGGTCTAGCTAGTTCCACTTTCCTGATTTTTCTCTTGATTCTTAGGGTTTTCCCCTTTTATCTACTCTACTATGATCTGCGTAGGTGCTTTCTGTCGTACTAGCATTACTCCACCCTTCAAGCTAAATAACACAACACTCAGAATTCAAAAGCTTAGTTGTTCAAATATGGTTGTGATATGATACAGATATTAGTTAACCGACACATTTAATTGGTTAGCTAAAGGTCCCACTTGAGTTTCCAAATGCATGTCGCGACATATAGAGAGACAGCATAATTGCATTTCTTTGTCACTTGTTGACCGTACTTTCTTGTCCATACCAAATCTTAGTTGTTATTTCAAACCAAACATCGGTTGCTAACTACCCTTTGCGCGGTTTGCAGCTTCAGATCTGCCATCCCACTGCCACGGTCAACACTGTACTGATCATGCTTATGTTTTCCCGATTTTATGATGACCACAATCAGCCTACATGGTTCGTGTCATAATAGCACTGCTCCACCCATCGAGCTAAACAAGCTTAGTTGTACAAATTCATATCTGATATTATTGTTGATATTAGTAAAACTGAGAGACGTTTAGTTGGTTAGCTCAATGTTCCTACTTTAGTTTCAAAATGCATGTGAGCCACATATGGAGAGACCGGAAAGAATCGTATTTCTCTGTGCGCTCTGGTTCATCATCGGTGGCCAACCGACATTGTATTAAAAGACTTGTAATATCTTCAATCTGGTTGTTCTTCTGCTCTTCTTTAAGATGATACTCTTCTCTTGCGGTCGACTGGTTAGGTCTAGTTGTTCTCCCTTAGTATATTTTGAATCTGTCAGGTCAGGTCGACTTGTTCTTCTTTACTATATGTTGAAGCTATCATCTGCGAAGTGTCATCACTTCTGGAGCTCTCATATTTTGAGTAGTAGGCCACATTATATTAATGAACACAACAAATTACAGCATGCATGGCATATTTTAAAAGAATTGCAGAGATAGCACAAAGGGGTTTACAGGGAGGCAGTATTGGATTAGAATCACTTCTGCATTACAAAGAAAATCTCACTTGTTTTTATGTTTTCATGCATGTCAGATATTGAACATTATCAAAATGAATATGAGAATGGGCGCACGAGAGGAATATTGCGGAATGATCCACTGCCTAACAAACTTGGCATGGTGGAGGATGGCCTATCTTATTCACCCATCAAGGTGCTTGCTCTAACTTTGCAAAGTTGTATTGGTCGCACATATTTTGCTTCTGACCTCTTGCATTACTTCTACTTTGTTACACCATCTGCTTGGTTTAAGCATCATATATGAGTATATGCCATACCTATCCATTTTCTGTACCTATTCCATGTGTCGTCACACTATGTTTTTCCAGTCAAATGTTGTTCTTTCATAATAGGTGTCCAAAAGGAAGAGGGTGAGTGCAGGTCGTCAAGGAGTACAAACTAGGTATTTGGAAAGGTAGTGATACCTGTTAAATCATATAGATTAGCAGCCACAGGAAACACAAGCCCAACTGTACCACACTTTACCCCTACTCCAGTGGCCAAACCCCTATTAGAACTGCTGGGAGCCCAGCGTCAGGTACTGTCTATGATATCAATTCAAAATTTGAACTCCTAAATTTCTGCTTGTGCCTTACCTTCTCTCTTGTATGAAAACTAATTTCAGATGAATCTCCTTGCTCAAAGGATCATACGATCTCAAAACAATAATGGGCTCTGCATTGCTCTTGTCAGTACCTCTCTCCCTTTTCCCTTGTAACGCTGTACTTAATTAATTGCTATTTGATTATGTATCATCAGTCTGCACCTGAGCTTCATTATCCTCTGTTTCTTCCAATATTATTTGATCTATATTTACTCTTTGCAAAATGTAGAATAATGGCAACGCTTATAAAGAATTTTCTTTGGGGAATTTATTGAATTATCCTTCCATCAACATGGAGAAGGGCTTTGTCCAGCCCGTGTTAACATGTAATGTAAGTTCATCCTTCTCAAGCCTTCAAACTTTGTTCTAGTATAGATTTGGATAGGCATCATTTCCTCCACTGTTGTTTGCTTTGCTATTTACATCTGATTGGATGTTTGCAACAACGACCAGTTTCAAATTGTAGTTGTAAAAACATGTTCCTTATGCAGAACAGATCCATTTATTTGCTTATATAATTGTGAAACATGTTATGTGTCTCCTTGTTTCTCTTTCAGACTCGTATCTCTTACGCCAGGCAGAACTTTAGGGAAGATAGTGAGCCAAACCATCTTGAGGACAGCGAGATGACCCCAAGGTCCTGTCTTGATGAAGATAGTGAGTTGAAGCTACTCACCAGCAGGTGTGAGAGAACCTCTGTGCAGTCGCTGCCTCAATCAGTTCGACTTCTTCAGTCTCGACTTAAAGCGGAAAGGCTTGCCTCAGCTCAGCTCTGACTTGAAGACAAAGATGCAATGAAGATGTCAGAGGACTGCCGTGCGCACCATCATGCCTTAAATCTAGTGTTGATGCATCTATCGTTGACACAACTAAGGTGTACTCAGCTTCTTCAACTGTTTGGGGGGGGGGGCAACCTGGCCAGGCCTAGTGCCTTCTGAAGTGATCTCAGTTTTGTATATTCTTTTGTCAGCGCGTTTATTTGCACTGGTGGCGAACTTTGATGCCCAGTCGATGTAATATGTGTGATAGTCGTGATAGCCTAGCGTAAGTTGCTTGCTTATTTATTTTTTGTTGTCTTGTTTATTTGTTTGCTTCTAGTCAGTGCAGTTGTTTTTCCGCGGTTTGCTAGTGGCTGCAATAACCTATTTTTTAAAACTAGGCCACAATAACCATGGGCTAATATTTACTGTAGTGACACTGGGCCTCCTACGGGCCGTAGAAACAGTGGGCCTTCTACGGGCCGTAGAAAAAGTGGGCCTTCTACAGGCCGTAGAAACAATGGGCCTTCTACGGGTCGTATCATCAATGGGCCTTATTCGGGAAGTATGATCGATGGCCAAACATGGGCCAATAACAGGCCGCATTATGGCCGTAAATGGGCTAGAGTTGGAATCGTCCGTTTAGGGCCCGACCATAACGGCCCATCATTAGTAGGTCGTATTTGATGACGCTATGAAAATGGCCCAACATATTAACGGGCCACAAACCGGCTGACTGTAACCACGGGCTGAATTTGGCCCACAAGCAGAAAATGACAGTAACGGGCCGTAAGTAAACGAATGCTGGAAATGAGCCCAAGAATAAATGGGCTCTGAGAAGGCGGAAAGATAACATGGGCTGGAAACGGCCCAACGGAATAACAAGACGTTAATGGGTATAAAGTGATACACTGTTCATTATGGGCCAGTTTCACCACGGGCCGCTAATGGGTGTAAAGTGATACACTATTCATTACGGGCCAGTTTCACCACGGGCCGTTAATAGGCCAAGAGTTACATAGGGCCTCATATGGGCCGAAAGACGTCATGGGCCATACATGGGCTAGAAGTGAAAACGGGCTGGAATCATATTGGGTGGCCCAGATGACGCTACTGGGCCTAATTCGGATAGGGCGTAACGGGCCTTCGGTTAGCGGGCTGTAAATGGGCTATATGCGAATAGGCCGTTAACATGCTTTACATGGGCCGGCCCGCCACCTTTTGACCAAGTCAAATGGGCCGGCCTTTTCACAGGAATGGTCCTTTGTTGGGCCGTGCCACGTGTCGGCGTATCATAGGCGCCTATCTGACCCAATGACGAGCTGACACGTGTTTCGTCCGGCCAATAAGAATTTTACACGTGGAAATTTCCCATTGGTCGTGGCTATTAACGGGTTATCGGATCCAAAACCCAACCCGATAGCTTAACGGCGTTCCGTTACAGTGGATGCCACGTGTCGGTCACCCTTGACGAAAGCACTTCTGTGACGCGCGATTAATCGTCATGGAAGTGGACACTTCCGTGATGATAATTTTGGTAATGTCATGGAACACTTCTATGACAGCACATGTATGACTATCTTGATTCTGTCATAAATTTGTCATGGATGTACATGCATGACAAAAAAAGCGACCTACTGTGACAAACACATATCATCACGGAAGTGTATTTTTTTTGTAGTGAATAGTTCACATCTTTATGTGATTAGTTCACATCTCCACGTGACTAATACCCAAAGGGTTTACTAGAGTCAATAATCTAGTTTACATCGCTATGTGATTAACACCGAAAGAGTGATCATGTTTTCCTTGTGAGAGAAGTTTAGTCAACGGGTCTGCCACATTCAGAGCCGTACGTATTTTGCAAATTTTCTATGTCTACAATGCTCTGCACGGAGCTACTCTAGCTAATCGCTCCCACTTTCAATGTGTATCCAGATTGAGACTTGGAGTCATCTGGATCAGTGTCAAATCTTGCATCGACATAACCCTTTACGATGAACTTTTTGTCACTTCCATAACCGAGAAACATGTCCTTATTCCACTAAGGACAATTTTGACCGTTGTCTAGTGATCCACTCCTGGATCACTATTGTACCCTCTTGCCAAACTCATGGTGAGGTACAAAATAGGTCTGGTACACAGCATAGCATACTTTATAGAACCTATGACTGAGGCATAGGGAATGACTTTTCATTCTCTTTCTATTTTCTGCCGTGGTCGGGTTTTGAGTCTTTACTCGACTTCACGCCTTACAACTCATGCAAGAACTCCTTCTTTGACTGATCCATTTTGATCTCCTTCAAAATCTTATCAAGGTATGTACTCATCGAAAATCTTATCAAGTGTCTTGATCTATCATTATAGATCTTGATGACCAATATGTAACTAGCTTCACTGAGGTCTTTCATTGAAAAATTCTTATTCAAGTATCCTTTTATGCTATCCAGAAATTATGTATTATTTCCAATCAACAATATGTCATCCACATATAATATCAAAAATTCTACAGAGCTCCCACTCACTTTCTTGTAAATACATGCTTCACTAAAAGTCTGTATAAAACCATATGCTTTGATCACACTATCAAAGCATACATTCCAATTCTGAGATGCTTGCACTAGTCCATAAATGGATCACTGGAGCTTGCACACTTTGTTAGCACATTTAGGATCGACAAAACCTTATGGTTGCATCATATACAACTCTTCTTTAAGATATTCATTAAGGAATGCAGTTTTGATATCCATTTGCCAAATTTCATAATCATAAAATGCAGCAATTGCTAGCATGATTCGGACAGACTTAAGCATCGCTACGGGTGAGAAGGTCTCATCATAGTCGACTCTTTGAACTTGTCGAAAACCTTTTGCAACAAGTCGAGCTTTATAGACAATAACATTACCGTCAGCGTCAGTCTTCTTCTTGAAGATCCATTCATTCTCTATGGCTTGCCGATCATCGGGCAAGTCAACCAAAGTCCACACTTTGTTCTCATACATGGATCACATCTCAGATTTCATGGCCTCAAGCCATTTCACGGAATCTGGGCTTATCATTGCTTCCTCATAGTTCATAGGTTCATCATGGTCAAGTGATACGTCTCCAACGTATCTATAATTTTTTTATTGCTCCATGCTATATTATCTACTGTTTTGGACTATATTGGGCTTTATTTTCCACTTCTTTATTATTTTTGGGACTAACCTATTAACCAGAGGCCCAACCCAGAATTGCTGTTTTTTTGCCTATTTCAGTATTTCGAAGAAACGGAATATCAAGCGGAGTCCAAACGGAATGAAACCTTCGGGAACGTGATTTTCTCACCGAACGTGATCCAGGAGACTTGGACCCTACGCCAAGGCATCAGAGAGGAGGTCACGAGGGTGGGGGGCGCCCCCCCCCCCTTAGGGCGCGCCCCCCTGCCTCGTGGGCCCCTCGGAGCTCCACCGACGTACTTCTTCCTCCTATATATACCTACGTACCCCCAAACGAATAGAGACGGAGCCAAAAACCTAATTCCACCACCACAACTTTCTGTATCCACGAGATCCTATCTTGGGGCATGTTCTGGAGCTCCGCCGGAGAGGGCCGTCATCACGGAGGGCTTCTACATCATCATAGCCCCTCCGATGAGGTGTGAGTAGTTTACCTCAGACCTTCGGGTCCATAGTTAGTAGCTAGATGGCTTCTCCTCTCTTTTTAGATCTCAATACAAAGTTCTCCCACTCTCTCATGGAGATCTATTCGATGTAATCTTCTTTTTGCGGTGTGTTTGTTGAGACCAATGAATTGTGGGTTTATGATCAAGTCTATCTATGAATAATATTTGAATCTTCTCTGAATTCTTTTATGTATGATTGGTTATCTTTGCAAGTCTCTTCGAATTATCAGTTTGGTTTGGCCTACTAGATTGGTTTTTCTTGCGATGGGAGAAGTGCTTAGCTTTGGGTTCGATCTTGTGGTGTCCTTTCCCAGTGACAGAAGGGGCAGCAAGGCATGTATTGCATCGTTGCCATCGAGAATAACAAGATGGGGTTTATTTCATATTGCATGAATTTATCTCTCTACATCATGTCATCTTGCTTAAAGCGTTACTCTGTTTTTAACTTAATACTCTAGATGCATGCTGGATAGCGGTCGATGAGTGGAGTAATAGTAGTAGATGTGGAATCGTTTCGGTCTACTTGCCACGGACGTGATGCCTATATGCATGACCATGCCTAGATATTCTCATAACTATGCTCAATTCTGTCAATTGCTCAACAATAATTTGTTCACCCACCGTAGAATACTTATGCTCTTGAGAGAAGCCACTAGTGAAACCTATGGCCCCGGGTCTATTCTCATCATATCAATCTCCATCACTTTAATCTTGCTTTGGTTTTTTTACTTTGCCTTTTACTTTGCATCTCTATACCAAAAATACCAAAAATATTATATCTATCAGATATCACTCTCGTAAGTGACAGTGAAGGGATTGACAACCCCTAATCGCGTTGGTTGCAAGTAGCTATCGTTTTGTGCAGGTACGAGGGACTTGAGCGTGGCCTCCTACTGGATTGATACCTTGGTTCTCAAAAACTGAGGGAAATACTTACGCTACTCTGTTGCATCATCCTTTCCTCTTCGGGGAAATCCAACGCAAGCTTAAGAGGTAGCAAGAAGAATTTCTGGCGCCGTTGCCGGGGAGTCTACGCAAAAAGTCAACATACCAAGTACCCATCAATTACCTATCTCTCGCATTACATTAGTTGCCATTTGCCTATCGTTTTCCTCTCCCCCACTTCACCCTTGCCATTTTATTCGCCCTCTCTTTCCCAATCTCCTTATCCTTCTCCTTCTCTTTCTTTGTTTCCCTTTTTCTCGCTTGCCTTTTGTTTGCTCGTGTGTTGGATTGCTTGTCTGTCGCGATGGCTCAACCGAGATTTGGTGATCTTCACCTTAAAAGGTTAGAGGAGATCGAAAACAATGTTAGGAAGTTTATGGTTTTGCAATTTGAGCATAATAATTTATTTAGAAACGAGCTTAAGGAACAAAAAGGTTTTATGAGTTATATGAATAAAGAGCTTGATGATATGTCTAAAGAATTTGATGGTATAAGATCCCAAATTGCTCGTCTAGAAAATATGACTGCTGAAATTTCGGATATGCAAGCCACCTTAGTCAATAAGATGGTCGCTAAATTGAATTCCTATGAAAATCAAGATGAAGTTCTAAAAGTTATTGATGTGTCTCCTATCAAATCTTTGTTTTGCAATATGAATCTTGATGAAACTGAATATGATCTTCCTTTACCTAGAAGGCGTTCTAAAAATTCGGAGTATTTAGATCTTTATGATGAAATTGATGAAAGTGGGATTGAAAGAAATAAATATCTAGATGTTGCTAAACCCACTATATTGGATTTCAAGGAATTTAATTATGAAAGTTGCTCTTTAATTGATTGTATTTCCTTGTTGCAATCCGTGCTAAATTCTCCACATGCTTATAGTAAAAAAAAGCCTTCACCGAACATATTGTTGATGCCTTGATGCAATCTTATGAAGAAAAACTTGAGTTGAAAGTTTCTATCCCTAGAAAACTCTATGATGAGTGGGAACCAACTATTAAAATTAAAATTAAAAATCATGAGTTTTATGCTTTGTGTTATTTGGGTGCTAGTGTCTCCACTATCCCCAAAACTTTGTGTGATTTGCTAGATTTCCGTGATTTTGATGATTGCTCTCTAAACTTGCATCTTGCGATTCTACTATTAAGAAACCTATGGGAAGGATTAATGATGTTCTTATTGTTGCAAATAGGAATTATGTGCCCATAGGTTTAATTGTTCTTGATATAGATTGCAATCCTTCTTGCCCTATTATTCTTGGTAGACCATTCCTTAGAACGGTTGGTGCGATTATTGATATGAAGGAAGGGAATATTAGATTCAAATTTTTATTAAAAAAAGGGCATGGAACACTTTCCAAGAAATAAAATAAAATTGCCATATGAAACTATCATGAGAGCCACTTATGGATTGCCTACCAAATATGGCAATACCTAGATCTATCCTCGCTTTTATGCCTAGCTAGGGGCGTTAAACGATAGCGCTTGTTGGGAGGCAACCCAATTTTATTTTTATTGCTTGCTTTTTTCTCCTGTTTAGTAATAAATAAATTATCTAGCCTCTGTTTTGATTGTGTTTTTTTTGTTTTATTAGTGTTTGTGCCAAGTAGAACCGTTGGGAAGACTTGGGGAAAGTCTTGTTGAACTTGCTGTAAAAAATAGAAACTTTAGCGCTCACGAGAACTGCTGTCATTTCTATTTGGAAAGTGATATTTAGTTAATTCTTTTTGCAGATGATTAATAGATAAATTACGCACGTCCGGAAATTTATTTTATAATTTTTGGGGTTCCAGATCTTGCGCTAGATACAGATTACTACAGACTGTTCTGTTTCTGACAGATTCTGTTTTTCGTGTGTTGTTTGCTTATTTTGATGAATCTATGGCTAGTAAAATAGTTTATAATCCATAGAGAAGTTGGAATACAGTAGGTTTAACACCTTGAATTGGTCTTTTGTTTTCCTTCGCTAACGGAGCTCACTCAAAGGACACCTAAAAGCCAAAGCTTGGGGATGCCCCGGAAGGCATCCCCTCTTTCGTCTATTTCTATCGGTAACTTTACTTGGAGCTATATTTTTATTCACCACATGATATTTGTTTTTCTTGGAGCGTCTTGTATTATTTGTGTATTTTTTTGTTAGTGTGCCACAATCATCCTTGCTGTACACACCTTTTGAGAGAGCCATACATGAATTAGAATTTGATAGAATACTCTATGTGCTTCACTTATATCTTTTTGAGCTAAGTAGTTTTGCTCTATGTGCTTCACTTATATCTTTTGAGCGTTATAATTTTTCTCTATGTGCTTCACTTAGATCTTTTAGAGCACGGTGGTGGATTTGTTTTAAAGAAACTATTGATCTCTCATGCTTCACTTAGATTATTTTGAGAGTCTTAATAGCATGGTAATTTGCTTAATAATAATATGATTGGTATTCAAGATTTGTGAAACTTTCTTTTGAGTGCATTGAATACTAAGAAAAGATTGAAGCATGATAATTGTTTTGAGATATGGAGGTGATAATATTAGAGTCATGCTAGTTGAGTAATTGTGAATTTAAAGAATACTTGTGTCAAAGTTTGTGATTCCCGTAGCATGCACATACGGTGAACCGTTATGCGATGAAGTCGGAGCATGATTTATTTATTGATTGTCTTCCTTATGAGTGGCGGTCTTTTCCTACCAATCTATCCCCCTAGGAGCATGCGCGTAATACTTTGCTTTGATAACTTCCAGATTTTTGCAATAAGTATATGAGTTCGTCATGACTAATGTTGAGTCCATGGATTATACGCACTTTTTCCCATCCTTTCACCATTTCTAGCCTCTCTAATACCGCGCACTTTTCGCTGGTATCATACACCCACCATATACCTCCCTCAAAATAGCCACCATACCTACCTATCATGGCATTTTCATAGCCATTCTGAGATATATTGCCATGCAACTTTCCACCGTTCTGTTTATTATGACATGCTCCATCATTGTCATATTGCTAGCATGATCATGTAGTTGACATAGTATTTGTGGCAAAGCCACCGTTCATAATTCTTTCATACATGTCACTCTTGATTCATTGCATATCCCGGTACACCGCCGGAGGCATTCATATAGAGTCATATTTTGTTCTAAGTATCGAGTTGTAATTATTGAGTTGTAAGAAAAATAAAAGTGTGATGATCATCATTTTTAGAACATTGTCCCAAGTGAGGAAAGGATGATGGAGACTATGATTCCCCCATAAGTCGGGATGAGACTCCGGACGAAAAATAAAAAAATATAAAAAAAGAGGCCATAAAAAAAGAGAAGGCCCAAATAAAAAAAATAAAAAAATAAAAAAAATGAGAGAAAAAGAGAGAAGGGACAATATTACTATCCTTTTACCACACTTGTGCTTCAAAGTAGCACCAAGATATTCATGATAGAGAGTCTCTCGTTATGTCACTTTCATATACTAGTGGGAATTTTACATTATAGAACTTGGCTTGTATATTCCAATGATGGGCTTCCTCAAAATTGCCATAGGTCTTCATGAGCAAGCGAGTTGGATGCACAACCACTTAGTTTCTTTTGTTGAGATTTCATATGCTTATAGCTCTAGTGCATCCGTTGCATGGCAATCCCTACTCACTCACATTGATATCTACTGATGGGCATCTCCATAGCCCGTTGATACGCCTAGTTGATGTGAGACTCTCTTCCCCTCTTTTTGTCTTCTCCACAATCACCACTCTATTCCACATATAGTGCTATATCCATGGCTCACGCTCATGTATTGCGTGAAGATTGAAAAAGTTTGAAAAAGTTAGTGTATGAAACAATTGCTTGGCTTGTCATCGGGGTTGTGCATGATTTAAATACTTTGTGTAGTGAATATAGAGCATAGCCAGACTATATGATTTTGTAGGGATAACTTTCTTTGGCCATGTTATTTTGAGAAGACATAATTGCTTTCTTAGTATGCTTGAAGTATTATTATTTTTATGTCAACATGAACTTTTGTCTTGAATCTTTCGAATCTGAATATTCATACCACAATTAAGAAGATTTGCATTGAAATTATGCAAAGTAGCACTCCGCACCAAAAATTCTCTTTTTATCATTTACCTACTCGAGGACGAGCAGGAATTAAGCTTGGGGATGCCTGATACGTCTCCAAAATATCTATAATTTTTGATTGCTCCATGCTATATTATCTACTGTTTTGGACTATATTGGGCTTGATTTTCCACTTTTATATTATTTTTGGGACTAACCTATTAACCGGAGGCCTAGCCCATAATTGCTGTTTTTTGCCTATTTCAGTGTTTCGAAGAAACGGAATATCAAACGGAGTCCAAACGGAATGAAACCTTCGGGAACGTGATTTTCTCATCGAACGTGATCCAGGAGACTTGGACCCTACGCCAAGGCATCAGAGAGGCGGTCACGAGGGTGGGGGTTCCCCCCCTTAGGGCGCGCCCCCTGCCTCATGGGCCCCTCGGAGCTCCACTGACGTACTTCTTCCTCCTATATATACCTACGTACCCCCAAACGAATAGAGATGGAGCCAAAAACCTAATTCCACCGCTGCAACTTTCTGCGTCCACGAGATCCCATCTTGGGGCCTGTTTCGGAGCTCCGCCGGAGAGGGCCGTCATCACGGAGGGCTTCTACATCATCATAGCCCCTCCGATGAAGTGTGAGTAGTTTACCTGAGACCTTCGGGTCCATAGTTAGTAGCTAGATGGCTTCTCCTCTCTTTTTGGATCTCAATACAAAGTTCTCCCCCTCTCTCGTGGAGATCTATTCGATGTAATCTTCTTTTTGCGGTGTGTTTGTTGAGACCGATGAATTGTGGGTTTATGATCAAGTCTATCTATGAATAAAATTTGAATCTTCTCTGAATTATTTTATGTATGATTGGTTATCTTTGCAAGTCTCTTCGAATTATCAGTTTGGTTTGGCCTACTAGATTGGTTTTTCTTGCCATGGGAGAAGTGCTTAGCTTTGGGTTCGATCTTGCGGTGTCCTTTTGTAAGTGCATCTAGTGCCACCACTAGTTGGTTTTGGAGTATTGACGACAAACCTAGTTGAGGGACTAATGTGTTTGTGAGAATTGCAGGATAACACAGGTAGAAGTCCCTCATTGATTCGGTTTTCCTACCAGAGATGACCCCTAAAAATGTATGAAGACATTGAAGTCAAAGGTGGTATATGAAGATATTCACATTTGAAGACTATGACAAGAGAAGACACCACATGAAGCCTATGGAGCTCGAAGACTTAGATCTTTCGTAGTTCTTTTTTTTCTTTTGTGTTGAGTCATAGGAACCACCGTACTGTTAAGTGGGGTCCAAGAGAACCAGTCAGACTGACTGAAGTGATGCCTAACCAAAAACCTATGTCTTCGAGTGAAGACTATGAGAGCGAATCTTGTCCAGAGTCGGACAAGTCAGCTTTGCTTGTAGCCCAAGTAAAGTTGCCGTGTGAGTTTGAAATCTGACCGTTGGAACACTTGTCAGTTCCTTAGTGACCCAGGGTCATTTCGGAAAAATCAGGTCGGGTTGCCAAGTGGCTATAAATAGCCCACCCCCCACAACCATAAACGGTTGGCTGCTCAGATTGAGAGTACGGCTTTTGTTGTTTGAGAGCAACCCACCTCGAAGCCTTTGAGAGAGAGTTCCTTGCGAGGATAAAGCCCTAACCACCTAGAGCCAGAGAGAATTGGGCATCACTTAAGTCTTCTTGTCTGTGTGATCTGAAGACTTATTACACTTGAGGACTGTGCATCCTCCAGCCGGTTAGGCGTCGCGTTCTGAGCATCCAAGAGACATTGTGGATTGCCGGTGAACAAAGTCTGTGAAGGTTTGGGAGTCTACCTTGAAGACTTACCAGAGTGATTGGGCGAGGTCTGTGTGATCTTAGCTCAATGGGAATACGGTGAGGACTGGGTGTCCTGAGCTGCGTGTTTAGGACTGGGTGTCCGGGACTGTGTGTCCTAAGGTTTAAATACCTAGCCGCCCCAACCAGACGTACAGTTGTCACATCAACTAGAACTGGTCCAACAAATCATTGTCTTCAACGAGTCACTGGTTTCATCTTCCCTTCCCTTTACTTACTGTTGCTCCTTGTGAAGTCATTGTATGTTTGCACTATCTTTTGTCTTCACTGAGTGATTGCATGTTCGATATGGCTTCATAATATCTTCCTACCTGATCCTTACTACATCGCTGCTATTAAGTCATTGTGCTTTCACTTCATTGAATACTTGACTATGGCTTGCCTAGTGTAGTCTACCTTTCGCTGCATGGTAATAGGTTTACTTCTATCGTTTGTCTTCATAACTTCCACGTTTTGAAGACTTTCATAAAAATCGCCTATTCACCCCCCCCCTCTAGTCGATATAACGCATTTCAATTGGTATCAAAGCTCAAGGTGCTCCCTTGTTCTGTGTGACTGCAGGGATAATTAAAGTCTCCGCTGCGTGCCCCGTCTTCGATGGAACTGAATATCCCTACTGGAAGAATAAGATGCGCATGCATCTTGAAGCCATTGATGTCGACCTATGGTATGTCGTCGAAAAAGGCGTTCCCAAGGCTGGAGAAGGTGTCACTGCTGCTGATGTCAAGAAATTTTTTCAACTGGACTCTACTGCCAAGAATATCATCTGTGGTCACCTGATCAAAGGACAGTATGGCCGTGTGAGTGCTTTGAAGATATCTAAGCTGGTCTGGGACTGGCTCTCCAAGGTCAATGAAGGCATCTCAACCTAGAGAGATCAGAGAATCAGTGTCCTTCGCAACCACTTCAACCACTTCAAGCGAAATGACAATGAGAATGTCCAGCACACTTTCGACCGACTCACTGACATCACAAATGAGCTTCAAGCCCTCGGCGCTACTGAGATCACCAAACATGAAGTCATCAAGAAACTACCGAGATCACTTGATAGTTCGTTTGACATCCTAGCCCTGATGATTCAAGAATGTCCTGATTTCAAGACACTCGATCCATCTGACATACTTGAGAGGCTCAACACACATGAGTTTCAGCTTTCTGAGAAAAGAGATATCTGCGGTCCAAACTATGGGCGAACTCGTGCCTTGAAGGCAAAAGTTGTCTCCTCGTCTGAAGAAGAATCTGACAGCAGTTCTGATGATCCTGAAGACATTGGAAGAGAACTTGCTATGCTTGTGAAGAAGTTCCAAAAATTCACCAAGAAGAAAGGCTTCAGAAATTCTTCCCGATCAAGCTCAAGGAATGATGAAGCTTCTGCTCACGACTACAAGAAGAAAACATGTCACAAGTGCAAGAAATCTGGCCACTTCATCTTTGAGTGTCCACAGTGGGACAATGAGAACAAAAAGAAGAAGAAGAGCAAGGAATATGACTCTGACGACAAGAAGAAGAAGAAATACTCAAAGTCTTCGTCCAAGTCTTCGTCCAAGTCTTCTTCAAAGTCTTCATCACACAAGAAGAGCTCATCTGGCAAGGCACGTGCGTTTGTTGGCAAGGAAATGGACGCGGAGGAGGAGTCCGCTTCTGAGGAGGCGCAGGTGGAGTCTGAGGAGGAGTCTGATTCAGGCGTTGCAAGTTTGGCTACAGCATACGTTGCCAAGTCCATCTTCAATACTGAAGACAATGACCTCGTCACCGACACCGATGCAAATGACAAGGACTACTCCGCTTCTACCTACTGCTTCATGGCTCGCGGTGCCAAGGTAAACAAAAGCACTACTCACTATCCAACATCTAGTGACGATGACTCTGATTGTGATTCAAAACCCAGCTACAAAACACTTGCTAAAATTGCAACTGAATAGCAGAAAGCTATGGAACATATTCAAAAACTGTTAGACAGAAGCGATGATCTGTTAGGTGCTGAAATTACTCGATCTGAATCCTTTATTGAAGACATAAAAAATCTTCACGTTAAGTATCAGGAACTTGAAAGTCATCATGAAACTCTCTCAACAACTCATGAAAAGCTTTCCTATGATTATCTTCAAAGGAAGGAAGATCTTGAGAAATTGAGAGCGGTTCATGAAGATCTTCAAAAGGAAAACGAGTCACTTCACTCCAAACAGATCAGTCCTGCTCAGGAAGGATTTGAACCACCATGTCTTAAATGCATTGAGCGTGATAATGCTACTTCTATTGCTGAATGTTCTACTGCTACTACTGTTGCAATATCTTCAACTGTTGATGTGGTAACTAACCCCTCTGCTGAGGATACCACTGCTATTGCTGATGAGAACTCTAGGTTGAAGACATTGCTTGAAACAGGGATGTACAAAAGTCTTAAAGGGCATCAGACACTATGTGATGTCCTCAAAAAGCAGATACTGAACCGAAACCCAAGGAAAGAGGGTGTTGCGTTCATAAGGAAAATGAATGCTGATGGCTCTTACTGGAAACCTGAGCAGTACCCCAAAACCATGTGGGTTACTGCAAAGGAACCTTCAGCAGATCCATCCAATCTATCTGGCTTCACTTGTCCTAACCCCATTTTCATTGATGAATCCTTTGATGCAAACTATATACTGTTTAAGGATCAGAATGGTGAAGTGTTTGCTAGGTACATTGGTACTAACTGCAGGAATGGACCGCCTATGAAGAAGATCTGGGTTCCGAAAAGGTGTCTGGAGAATCTTCCTGTGAATGTCATCATGACACCTCCCGTGAAGAAGACAAACCTTAGACCAAAGGCTTCATACGGTCCAAAGGCTTCATACAGACAGAGGACTCACCTGAGTCGCACTAACGCAAATGTTTTGCAGGGAAACCATACTCAGGCACATGAATATGAGAGCGGTTCATCAAACCGCCATGTTCATAAGACCAAGAACTATTCTGCTTATTCTTATGAGTACTATTGTCCGCCTGCAAGACTGTTTGCTAGGGCTCCAAAGCCAAAATTCTCAGATGCTGCACTTAGACTTATTGCTTCTCAGCCACCCTTGAAGATGTGGGTGGCTAAGAAAGCTTAACTCTCTTTTGCAGGGAAAGGTCTCCTGCAGAAAACCAAAATCGTTTGACGGCATTGCTGGGGACCTTAAACATCTTGTAGGGTGCAAGATCAAATGCCCGAATGGTCTTACTATGTACTTCATTCCTGAATCGCTTGCTACTCTCCCTATTAGTCCTAATCTGGATCTAAGGTTTCATAACCCATTGGTTCGTCACATGTTTTTGCTTCACAATGCTCTTGGTGAAGCCTATCCCCCTAACTGCACTATAGGGTACGACACCAGCGTCTTCAGAATGGATTACTGATAGTGGGTGTACAAATCACATGACTGGCAAAAGAAGTCTTCTTATGGACTCAACCTTACGTCCATCCGACAAGAGCCACATCACATTTGCTGACACTGGTAAAAGTAAGGTATTGGGTCTAGGTAGAGTTGCAATCTCAAGGGATCAACACATGGACAAAGTCATGTTTGTTGAATCCCTTGGCTTCAACTTAATGTCTGTCTCAATGCTTTGCGATTTGAACATGATCGTAATATTTGGAAAATATCGTTGCCTTGTACTAATGGAATCTGAAAAGTCTCTAGTGTTTGAGGGGTATCGAAAAGATGATCTGTACGTAGTAGATTTCTCAACAGGACCACAGCTTGCCGTATGTCTTCTAGCAAAAGCTTCAGAATGCTGGCTCTGGCATCGGAGGCTTGGGCATGCTGGCATGAGGAACCTCCACACCCCTGCGAAGAAGAAGCATGTCATAGGCATCGAGGGCGTCAAGTTCAAGAAAGACCACTTATGCGGTGCCTGTGAAGCAGGGAAGATGACGAGGGCCAAACATCCTTCGAAGACAATCATGACCACTACTCGACCCTTCGAACTGCTTCACATGGATCTTTTCGGTCCCACTCATTACTCAACTCTCACTACTACTGCATGCCTCTATGGCTTCGTTATTGTTGATGATTACTCTAGATACACTTGGGTGCACATAATCCTTTACAAGACCGAAGTGCAGGATGTCTTCAGACGCTTCGCCAATCGAGCTATGAACACTTATGGTGCCAAGATAAAGCACATCAGAAGTGACAATGGCACTAAATTCAAGAACACTGGCCTTGATACATATCTTGATACCTTGGGCATCACACATGAATTCTCAGCCCCGTACACGCCACAGCAGAATGGCGTCGTCGAACGCAAGAACAGAACACTCATTGAGATGGCCAGAACGATGCTAGATGAATACAAGACCCCAAGAAAATTCTGGCCTGAAGCCATTGATACTGCATGCCATACAATCAATCGTGTTTATCTTCACAAGCTTCTGAACAAGACATCTTATGAGCTCCTTACTGGCAAGAAGCCAAATGTCAGTTACTTCAGAGTATTTGGCGCAAGGTGCTGGATCAAGGACACACATCACACCTCAAAGTTTGCACCAAAAGCACATGAGGGTTTTATGCTTGGATATGGAAAGGATTCGCACTCCTACAGAGTCTTCAATCTCTTTCATCACAAAGTGGTTGAAACAGTGGATGTGCGGTTCGATGAGACCAATGGTTCATAAAGAGAGCAACTGCCAAATGTGCTAGATGAAGTTCCATCTAGTGAATCAATCAAGCTAATGGGAACTGGAGAAATTATACCTTCTGAAGCTCATCCTGAAGAAGAACTTATCATCTCAACACCTGATCAACATGAAGACAATGCTCAGCCTGAAGACAATCCTTCTAACAACGACAATGATCAGCAAGAGCAAAGTCTTCGCCCTGTACATCCTCGCGTTGCCAATGAAGTGCAGATTGAAAGAATAATTGATAGCATCAATGCACCCGGTCCACTCACTCGTTCAAGGGAAACTCATCTGGCAAATTTCTGTGGGCACTTCGCATTCGTCTCAATAATAGAACCCTAGAAAGTTGAAGAAGCCTTCATGGAACTTGAATGGATTCAAGCTATGCAAGAAGAGCTTCAACAGTTCGAGCTAAATAATGTATGGGAACTAGTTAAGTGTCCTGATCCACGGAAGCACAATATAATAGGCACCAAATGGATATACCGCAACAAGCAAGATGAGCATGGTCAAGTTGTTAGAAACAAAGCTCATCTCGTTGCTCAAGGATATACTCAAGTGGAAGGCACTGACTTCGATGAAACATTTGCTCCTGTGGCTAGACTTGAAGCCATACGCATACTGCTGGCCTATGCAAATCATCACAACATACTTCTATATCACATGGACGTGAAGAGTGCTTTTCTCAATGGCAAGATTGAAGAAGAAGTGTATGTTGCACGACCGCCTGGCTTTGAAGATCCAAAACATCATGACATGGTATACAAGCTCAACAAGGCACTGTATGGCCTCAAACAAGCCCCTCAGGCCTGGTATGACACACTCAAATACTTCCTGAAGAGCAAAGGCTTCATACCTGGTTCCCTAGACCCCACTCTCTTCACGAAGACATATGATGGTGAACTGTTTGTGTGCCAAATATATGTGGATGACATTATCTTCGGTTGCACCAATTAGAAGTACAGTGAAGAGTTTGGATATATGATGCAAGAGCAATATCAGATGTCCATGATGGGAGAGCTGAAGTTCTTCCTCGGTCTTCAAATACAACAACAATGCAACGGCATCTTCATATCTCAAGAGAAGTATCTCAAAGATTGCCTGAAGAAGTTCGGTATGCAAGACTGCAAAGGCTTCACAACACCAATGCCAGCCAAACATCATCTGGGTCCTGACGACAATGGTAAAGAGTTAGATCAAAAGGTATACTGCTCCATGATTGGTTCTTTACTTTATCTATGTGCATCTAGGCCAGATATTATGCTTAGTGTTTGCATGTGTGCTCGATTTCAAGCGGCACCAAAGGAGTCGCATCACTTAGCTGTGAAGCGAATTCTTCGATATTTGGCTCACACCCCAACTCTAGGATTATGTTATCCAAAGGGCTCAGAGTTTGATCTGGTTGGGTTCTCGGATGCTGATTATGCTGGTGACAAAGTTGATCGAAAGTCTACATCAGGCACATGTCACTTTCTGGGACGATCACTTGTATGTTGGTCTTCAAAGAAGCAGAACTATGTATCTCTCTCCACTGCTGAATCTGAATACATTGCTGCTGGATCTTGCTGCGCTCAGCTTCTGTGGATGAAGCAAACACTCAAGGACAATGGCACTCATCTGAAGCAAGTGCCACTTTACTGCGACAACGAAAGCGCCATCAAGATCGCCAACAACCCAGTTCAGCACTCAAAGACAAAGCACATTGAAATTCGTCATCACTTTCTCAGAGATCATGTTGTGAAGGAATATATTGATATCATACACGTCAACACTGAAGAGCAATTGGCAGATATCTTCACCAAGCCCTTGGATGAGAAGAGATTTTGCAAGTTACAGTGTGAGCTAAATATCCTGGAATCCACAAATGTCCTGTGATCAGGCACACATCCTAACCCTTATGCATATTGATGACTTAGATGTGCAACACACGAAGTAAAGTATATCTTCAATCAATGAAGACATACATTCTAAGTGTGAATACATTAATGTGGAATTTGACTTCGGAGCGCCACGATAATTGTGCGTCGTGTCTGAGTCTACTACTTCCTATACGGTGGGTAACGCCACCACCAAATGTTCTATTTTGAAGTGTTTCACTCATGACGTTACCTTGCAATGTCTTCACATTTGGTTTGGCTTCGATCTCAACATATCTTCATGATTATCTTCACTATGTTGATTATATATATATATATATATATATTAGTGTTCTGTCCTCTACAGCATTCACTTATAGCTATGTCTTCATTGTTGAATCTTTTGAACTAAGTGAATGTGATCGGACCCTAACCTCTCTATGCTTTCTATCTCAAATTCTATCTCTCCAAATCATATGCATTCTATTGAAACTGTCGAATGTCTTCTCTGTGTCCTTGTCAGCAGAAGATACAGAGACAACCATTAAGTCCGTTTTCAATGCTCATTCTTCCACTTGAAACCCGGAGAAGTAGGAACGACCACCCGACAATCAAGGTGTGCGTGGGACGTGGAACAAACCCCAAAATTCTGCATAATGGCCATGTGTCCCTCAGATGCAAATCGCCAAGGGCACCTGTGTAATAGCGCAGTGCCACCCATGTACCTATAAATACACACTTCACAGCGGTCATTATCTCTTCTTCCACTCTCGCACGAACCCTAGCGCCACCGCTAGCCCTCGACGACACCGGCGACGAAGCGCTTCGCTGCCGCAAACACTCCGACGCCGTCTTCACGCCGACCGCGGACATCGTCCTCTCCGCCGTCGCCGTAGGTGTCCTCCGTCGCCAAGTTAGGGCATGGAAGATCGAACTGCTCGGCCTCATCTTCCACTTCGTCTAGCAGTTCTTAGTGTGGTAAATAAAACTTCCTTTTTACAGCACCGTTGATCCTATGGATTTGTCACTTTCTACCACAAGCAGTTTCTATTCACACAAGTTAGATCTCTCTCATACTGCATCTCATAACATGCCTAGTATATTCACTTATGCTTCACAAAGTAGTTAGATTCCTCACTTGTACTGATCTGTGGATTCGTACAAATCTGGAACCAACTCCTTATCTATGAGTGAATGTCTTCGCAAAATGAGGTCAATGTCTTCTAAACTGATTTATCTTCAAAATCTTCTGAGAATGCATAGGACCTCTTCCCCTTCCCTCGCACCTTAATGCTGTCACAGGTACATGTCCGTGGGAGAATCCTTTGGTTCTCATAGTCTGCATTCATTTGCAGTATTCTTACAGCATCACATTAATTCTCCCGAAGCCAGTTCCTGTTGGTCCAGCAAGCGAAAACCTTTGAAGCCTTTGAACGTGTTGAAGCCTTTCAAGTTAAAGTTTATGGCTTCAGAGAAAGCAGCAAGGAAGGGTGGCAGAAAGCGTCATGGAGAAACATCCAGAGATCTGCCAGATGAACTCTCAGAACTGTACAAGACAGATCCTGAAGAGGATTACAATCAACGCAAGACCCGAATCCAATGGATTCGAAGATATTGGGCAGAACAATGGTTCAAATACTGATTTGTAACCCAAGAATATGCTGAGAAAAATGCCATCAAGAGACCGTGGGGAGACATCCAATACAAGAATCTTCTACCCAGGTCCAGAGATGAAGCCATTGCTCAAGGCTTCTATCCATGCATGGTCCATGGGCCACAGCCAGCTGATGCACACCCATCGTCACTACTATGGTGTCGTGATGACAATCTGTTCAAGCGCAACTTCCAGTTTGCCTAGAACTCAGCAAAGTAGAACAAGAAGACTTTGGGATTAGACTTCAACCCTGGTCCCTCAGCACCAAGGGCAGATGGCACACGAGATGCAGAACCCAATGTCATCGGTCCTTTCTCCAACCTTGAAGGCCTCATCACCCGCATCTTAGTTCAAGGGACTGTAGTGAATGAGCCTGCAGCTGACGCTGAATCAGAAGAAGCTCCTGCAGCGCCGAAGACAAAGAAGATGAAGAAGCCTAAAGCTTCAAAGCCTGCCCCTCACCAAAAATCTCAAGGGCGCAGCCACTGGCAACTGCACCTCCTGAAGACAGTGTGCAGTTCGAAGACTTATCTCGCATCTCCAAGCCCCAGAAAGTCAAGATGCCTCTACCTCACACCGGACAAGAGCTAACTGCTGCTGCCATTCTATGCAATGACGACATTGGTCTGTCAAGTGATGAAGATCTAGCAGATGACGCTCTTGAGCAACTCATCAAGAGCAAAGAAGAAGCAGAAATCTTCAATGATCTGCCGCTCTTTGATGTGACCATCATCCACAACTTCATTGACGAGTGGTTTGACACGCCAAACATTAGCTTTGAAGATCTGCAGCTACCAATTGGCCTTAGTGTCACCTTCCAAGGCGCCATTGCTTCAGAACTCGCTATTGCCCAGCGCATTGTTGAACTGAAGCAAAAGATTGACTATGAAAAGGCTCGGTTCAAGAAGCATATGGCCAAGCTCAGTGTGCAGGAAGTGAAGAACTTCAAGAGTATGATGCACGAGCTCAAGGAAGCCTTTGTAATGAAACATGCAGAAGCTCAGGGTTCACGTGAGTGCATGAAGACTCTGGCTGACAGATGTGTGCAAGCCTATAATGAGGCTGAGAAGCGCAAGGCCCTGGGGCGTCCTGGCATCAACCCCAGGATGGCCGCAAAGAAGAAGAAGAAGCCTGCTACGGCTGAACCTGATGCACCAAGGCAGGAAGCATTTCCTATTGTCTTCCCAACTAAAATGACTGGCTTGAAGCCAAAAAGCCGGTCAACAGCTTCAGAGCTCAAGAAGACAAGGACTACTGAGGCTGAAGCTAGGAAGAGGAAACATTCTGAAGCCTCTCCAACTGCCCCCTCCAAGAAGAAGAGGAAGACCAAGAAAGATCGGGCAGCTCCCACAGAGCCCTTGATAGTTGAACCCATTTCTATGGTCTATCCTGAAGCTGAATGCCATGAACGCCAACTGACTATCCATGAGCCTGCTTCCACAGAGGCTCATGAAGCTGAAGACTTTCCAGCAGCTGATCCCATCGCTGCTAAAGACATTGGTCAACATGACAATGTAGAAGATGGTGCAATCCTTCCTCAAAATAGCAAACTCATCAGCATTGGTCGTCCACTGACGCCAATTGCACAGGATGCTTCATGGGCGGATCGCCCACAAGAGGAAGAAGACTTTGAGGCCCAGCCCACTCCAACTCCACAGGCGTCGCCCGTGTTGCGCAGGCTTCGCAAAGGTCCAAGGCCTCAAGTCTCTACTGAAGACAATCTGGCTGCATCAGCCGTGGAAGATGAAGTCCCACAAGTTGCCACTCCACTATCCCACCAAGAAGTAGTCCTCAAGGAGAACGTGCTTGAAAATCTTGCGGCTGCCACAACCACCAATGAAGCTAATGTGGAGCCCTCCCCAATGGAAAAAAGAAGACAGCGAAGCCACTAATCCCGTCACTTCTGTTCCTGAGTCTGCTGCCGGTCCCCAGTTCGACTATCATGTTGAGCACAGGCCTCAGGTACAGAAGCCAATCCCAAGATTGCCAAGGTTCCCAGGTCCTGCATCAGCACCTGGCTCCTTCAATATCAATGGCTTCAAGGCAGACAACACATTCTTCGATAGCTCCAAGAACCCCTACTCAAGGGAAAGGATATCATCTGATCGGTTCTGGTCAGCGAAGCTATTACTCATGCATTCTTTACAACCAAGGTCGCATCTTCCCACACAAGCGCCTTGACATTGAAGCCATAGCTGGTCTGCCCTATTTGGAAGAAGCTCTGGATTGCTTCAAGGAAGTTGGACTGCTGCCGTTCGTTACTGACCAAGAGCATTGGAATGAAGAGCTGCTGCTCCAATTCTATGCCACACTTCACATCCGCGGGTACAGCAGAGATCCGAAGACTTGGGTCCTAGAGTGGATGACCGGAAATGTTCATCACGAAGCCAATGCATTTGACATCATTGAGCTCACTGGTTTACCCACGCCTGGCAATCTCTACGAGCATGGCTGTCAGCTGCATACTAAAGCTATTGAGAGCATCTTTAAGAGCTGCATACTGAAGCCATTGCCCCAAGGTGCTGCTTATCCAACAGAGTTCTTCGTTGAAGACCTTGAGTATCTGCCACGAACCATCTATCACATCATCAGGCGAACTCTCTGGCCCATCAAAGGGCACTCTCCAAATGCCAAGCTTGAGGGTGCAATGAAGACTTTGGTCTTCTATATTCCTGATGGAAAATGCTTCAATGCACAGGACTTATTCATCCGCCAACTTGCTGCATCATGCTCTGATCTGTTTGGCTTGAAGTTCTACGCCCCATGGGTAATGCGGCTAATTAAACTTCACTCCGATATCTCATATCAGCCATCTTCTCGCAATCATAGGATTTTTCTGCCTGATGTGGATATCTCTACTGAAGCCATCTATCCTAAGCCTGCAAAGGAACCTCTAAGTCTTCATAATGCAGAGCATCCGAGTTTCTCACAGAACATTGAAGGAGTTGAAGCAGTCACTCGGGTGTATCCTTTGGCTGGCACTACACGTGCACCACACCCTGCGTCTACTGAAGCCACTGATAGTACAACTGCTCCAAGACCCAAGAAGCGCACTCGTGTTCTCAACGACCGAGAGCTTCTTGTGGCTCTTCATCAGAAATAGGATAGGCATCATGACTGGCTGAAGCGTCAGATGAAAAGCCTCTTGGTGGAAGTTAATCGCATTCGCAATCTTGCCACCAAGAATGCTTTCGTTGCCCATGAAACCTGTCGCCGTACATGGAAAGGGCTAACGATGATGTGTTCTGAAGATGATCTCCAAGAGGATGGCTTCACTGAGCGATTCAAGTTTGACTCCACACCTCCTCAAAGAGATGTGCTGCTAGGAACTCCACCCCTTGAAGACTCTGAGTTCTCTTCATCTGCTGCAACAATGACTGCCAGAGTTATCGAGGATGAAGATGATGCTACTTCACCACCACCTCCTTCAGCATGCGTCAACTCTGCTCCAAGCTCTTCAGCACCGCCAAACACCACCAACGACCCTGCTAGTTCACCTACTCCGCATGGGAACGAGTAGATCCTCTATGTCTTCAAACCTTTTTGGTCCTTACTGACAAAAGGGGGAGAAGCATATGAGGTTGATAGTCTTCAAGCGGGTCCATATGGGCGCGTGCTTTATATTTTGCTTCATGCTTACAACTCTTGTTTTGCTACATTTGGTTCTTTGAGTTGTAACACCTAAACTCGATGGTCGTCCGCTACTTATCTGCAACTTTGTTTTGTGATGATAAATTCCGCATGTGCGACAATAAATTCCGCACTTAGATCATTCTGCAGACGTCCATTTTCAATTATGCATGTCATTATCTTCATATACTTTCACATGCATAGTGGATTGTCATCATAAGTTGAAGTGGGTCTCCACAAGTACAACCTGCCATGTGCATTTGCATTCCAAAAGCAAATTACCTATATGCACATCTTCAGGGGGAGCCCTTGCAACTTATGAAGACAATTCCTTATCCTTTACAATTTCACAGATTATATTCCCCGTTGAAAACTTCAACTAGTTTGTCATCAATCACCAAAAAGGGGGAGATTGTAAGTGCATCTAGTGCCACCCCTAGTTGGTTTTGGAGTATTGACGACAAACCTAGATGAGGGACTAATGTGTTTGTGAGAATTGCAGGATAACACAGGTAGAAGTCCCTCATTGATTCGGTTTTCCTACCAGAGATGACCCCTAAAAATGTATGAAGACATTGAAGTCAAAGTTGGTATATGAAGATATTCACATTTGAAGACTATGACAAGAGAAGACACCACATGAAGCCTATGGAGCTCGAAAACTTAGATCTTTCGTAGTTCTTTTTTTTCTTTTGTGTTGAGTCATAGGAACCACCGTACTGTTAAGTGGGGTCCAAGAGAACCAGTCAGACTGACTGAAGTGATGCCTAACCAAAAACCTATGTCTTCGAGTGAAGACTATGAGAGCGAATCTTGTCCAGAGTCGGACAAGTCAGCTTTGCTTGTAGCCCAAGTAAAGTTGTCGTGTGAGTTTGGAATCTGACCGTTGGAACACGTGTCAGTTCCTTAGTGACCCAGGGTCATTTCGGACAAATCAGGTTGGGTTGCCAAGTGGCTATAAATAGCCCACCCCCCACAACCATAAACGGTTGGCTGCTCAGATTGAGAGTACGGCTTTTGTCGTTTGAGAGCAACCCACCTCGAAGCCTTTGAGAGAGAATTCCTTGCGAGGATAAAGCCCTAACCACCCAGAGCCAGAGAGAATTGGGCATCACTTAAGTCTTCTTGTCTGTGTGATCTGAAGACTTATTACACTTGAGGACTGTGCATCCTCCAGCCGGTTAGGCATCGCGTTTTGAGCATCCAAGGGACATTGTGGATTGCCGGTGAACAAAGTCTGTGAAGGTTTGGGAGTCTACCTTGAAGACTTACCAGAGTGATTGGGCGAGGTCTGTGTGACCTTAGCTCAAGGGGAATACGGTGAGGACTGGGTGTCCTGAGCTGCGTGTTCAGGACTGGGTGTCCGGGACTGTGTGTCCTGAGGTTTAAATACCTAGCCGCCCCAACCAGATGTACAGTTGTCACAACTACTGGAACTGGTCCAACAAATCATTGTCTTCAACGAGTCACTGGTTTCATCTTCCCTTCCCTTTACTTACTGTTGCTCCTTGTGAAGTCATTGTATGTTTGCACTATCTTTTGTCTTCACTGAGTGACTGCATGTTCTGTATGGCTTCATAATATCTTCCTACCTGATCCTTAGTACATTGCTGCTATTAAGTCATTGTGCTTTCACTTCATTGAATACCTGACTATGGCTTGCCTAGTGTAGTCTACCTTCCGCTGCATGGTAATAGGTTTACTTCTATCGTTTGTCTTCATAACTTCCACGTTTTGAAGACTTTCATAAAAATCGCCTATTCACCCCCCCCCCCTCCTCTAGTCGTTATAACGCACTTTCACCTTTCCCAGTGACAGAAGGGGCAGCAAGGCACGTATTTCATCGTTGCCATCGAGGATAACAAGATGGGGTTTATTTCATATTGCATGAATTTATCTCTCTACATCATATCATCTTGCTTAAAGCGTTACTCTGTTTTTAACTTAATACTCTATGCATGTTGGATAGCGGTCGATGAGTGCAGTAATAGTAGTAGATGCAGAATCATTTCGGTCTACTTGTCACGGACATGATGCCTATATACATGATCATGCCTAGATATTCTCATAACTATGCTCAATTCTGTCAATTGCTAAACAGTAATTTGTTCACCCACCGTAGAATACTTATGCTCTTGAGAGAAGCCACTAGTGAAACCTATGGCCCTGGGTCTATTCTCATCATATCAATCTCCATCACTTTAATCTTGCTTTGTTTTTTTACTTTGTCTTTTACTTTGCATCTCTATACCAAAAATACCAAAAATATTATATCTATCAGATCTCACTCTCGTAAGTGACCGTGAAGGGATTGACAACCCCTAATCGCGTTGGTTGCGAGTAGTTATCGTTTTGTGCAGGTACGAGGGACTTGAGCGTGGCCTCCTATTGGATTGATACCTTGGTTCTCAAAAACCGAGGGAAATGCTTATGCTACTCTGGTGCATCATCCTTTCCTCTTCGAGGAAATCCAGCGCAAGCTCAAGAGGTAGCATCAAGTAACATGACCTCCAGAATAGGATTACCGTACCACTCTGGTGCGGACCTTACTCTGGTTGACCTACATGGTTCGATAGTAACTTGATCTGAAGTTTCAGGATTATCATCATTAGCTTCCTCACTAATTGGTGTAGGAATCACTGGAACTAATTCCTGTGATGAACTACTTTCCAATTCGGGAGAAGGTACTACCTCATCAAGTTCTACTTTCCTCCCACTCACTTCTTTCAAGAGAAACTCCTTCTCTAGAAAGGATCCACTTTAAGCAACGAATATCTTGCCATATGATTGGATCTTGTTTATTGCGACACGGTTATTCATTTAAGTCGGAGAAATATTGTTATTCTGTTTACATGAATAAAACCTTCTATGGTCTTACGTCCAATGTAAATGGTTTACTGAATATCGATCACAGTGATACACATAATATTGATGCCAAAAGGTGCAAAGTTGATAATAATAGTGCAACTTATTTGTGGCACTGTCATTTAGGACATATTGGTGTAAAGTGCATGAAGGAACTCCATGCTGATGGGCTTTTGGAATCACTTGATTATGAATCACTTGATGCTTGTGAACCATGTCTCATGGGCAAGATGACTAAAACTCCATTCTCTGGATAAATGGAACGAGCAACAGACTTATAGGAAATTATACATACTGATGTATGCGATCTGACGAGTGTTGATGCTCGTGGCGGGTATCGTTATTTTCTAACCTTCACAGATGATTTGAGCAGATATGGGTATATCTACTTGATGAAACATAAGTCTGAAACATTTGAAAAGTTCAAAGAAATTTAGAGTGAAGTGGAAAATCATCGTAACAAGAAAATTAAGTTTCTACAATCTGATTGTGGAGGAGAATATTTGAGTTACGAGTTTGGTCATCATTTGAAACAATGCGGAATAGTTTCGCAACTCATGCCACCTGGAACACCACATCGTAATGGCGTGTCCTAATGTTGTAACCGCACTTTATTAGATATGGTGCGATCTATGATGTATCTTATTGATTTACCACTATTGTTTTGGGGTTATGCTTTAGAGACGGCTGCATTCACATTAAATAGGGTACCATCAAAATCCGTTGAGACGACACCTTATGAACTGTGGTTTGGCAAGAAACCCAAGTTGTCATTTCTTAAAGTTTCGGGCTGCGATGCTTATGTGAAAAAGCTTCTACCTGATAAGCTCGAACCAAAATCGGAGAAATGTGTCTTCATAGGATACCCAAAAGAGACTATTGGGTACACCTTCTATCATAGATCCGAAGGCAAGATATTCGTTGGTAAGAATGGATCCTTTCTAGAGAAGGAGATTCTCTTAGAAGAAGTGAGTGGGAGGAAAGTAGAACTTGATGAGGTAACTGTACCTGCTCCCTTATTGGAAAGTAGTTTATAACATAAATCAGTTCCAGTGATTCCTACACCAGTGAGGAAGCTAATGATGATGATCATGAAACTTCTGATCAAGTTACTACCGAACCTCGTAGGTCAACCAGAGTAAGATCCGCACCAGAGTGGTACGGTAATCCTGTTCTAGAAGTCATGTTACTTGACCATGACGAACATACGAACTATGAGGAAGTGATGATGAGCCCAGATTCTGCAAAATGTCTTGAGGCCATGAAATCTGATATGGGATCCATGTATGAGAACAAAGTGTGGACTTTGGTTGACTTGCCCGATGATTGGCAAGCCATAGAGAATAAATGGATCTTCAAGAAGAAGACTGATGCTGACGGTAATATTACTGTCTGCAAAGCTCGACTTGTTGCAAAAGGTTTTTGACAAGTTCAAGGAGTTGACTATGATGAGACATTCTCACCCGTAGCAATGCTTAAGTCTATCTGAATCATGTTAGCAATTGCCTCATTTTTTAAAGAGGAGTTAGACTCAATGCCCGACCACTGCAGAAGATAGAGAGAAAATGGAAGTCATTCCCTATGCTTCAGCCATAGGTTCTATCATGTATGCAATGCCGTGTACCACACCTGATGTGTGCCTTGCTACCAGTTTAGTAGGGAGGTACCAAAGTAATCCAGGAGTGGATCACTGGACAGCGGTCAAGACCATCCTGAAATACTTGAAAAGGACTAAGGATATGTTTCTCATTTATGGAGGTGAAAAAGAGCTCGTCGTAAACGGTTACGTCGATGCAAGCTTTACACTGATCTGAATGACTCTAAGTCACAAACCGGATACGTATTTTTATTGAATGGTGGAGCTGTCAGTTGGTGCAGTTCCAAGCAGAGCGTCGTGGCGGGATCTACGTGTGAAGCGGAGTACATAGTGATAACCCAAAAGTATAGGGGATCGCAACAGTTTTTGATAAGTAAGAGTGTCAAAACCAACGAGAAGCTAAAGGAAGAACAAATATTTCCTCAAGTTCTATCGACCACCGATACAACTCTACGCATGCTTGATGTTCGCTTTACCTAGAACAAGTATGAAACTAGAAGTACTTTGTAGGTGTTTTTGGATAGGTTTGCAAGATAATAAAGAGCGAGTAAATAAAAAGTAGGGGCTGTTTAGATAAAGACACAACTAAGTTAGTTTTAGTAAAGAGGTTTTTGTTACGAGAAAGTTATTTGTCCCTAGGCAATCGATAACTAGACCGGTAATCATTATTGCAATTTTATATGAGGGAGAGGCATAAGCTAACATACTTTCTCTACTTGGATCATATGCACTTATGATTGGAACTCTAGAAAGCATCCGCAACTACTAAAGATCATTAAGGTAAAACCCAACCATAGCATTAAAGTATCAAGTCCTCTTTATCCCATATGCAACAACCCCCTTAATCGGGTTTGTGTTTCAGGCACTCACACAACCCACTATAAGGGAATCATGAACGTATTGCAACACCCTACAGCGGGGATCCCTCATGCTTGCGCAACACGGAGAGCACCATAGGACAGCACCAATAATAAAACATGCAACTCAAACCAATCTTGGTCATCAAATAACCCATAGGACAAAACGGATCTACTCAAACATCATAGGATAGCCATACATCATTGGGAAATAATATATAGTGTTGAGCACCATGTTTAAGTAGAGATTATAGCGGGTAAGAGAGAGGTTACACTACTACATAGAGGGGGGAGAGTTGGTGATGATGGCGGTGAAGTTGTTGGTGAAGATTGTGGTGATGATGATGGCCCCCGGTGGCACTCCGGTGCCACGGGAAGCGAGGGAGAGAGAGAGCCCCCCTCCTTCTTATTCTTCCTTGACCTCCTCCCTAGATGGGAGAAGGGTTTCCCCTC